>NC_069505.1:80105867-80185867 GCF_027579735.1 Bombina bombina | reverse complement strand
TTTCACTATAGAATCATAATCCTAGAGTTTTCATTTTATCTCAGTGTACAATATCCCATGACTCGGTCCTAAAATATGTGCAGTTAGTGCCTTCATTTTTAGCTTTTAAAAGGGAAATTAAACTGAAAAAAATGTTTGTGATTCAGACAGAGCAAACCATTTTAGATAAAGTTTCCAATTTACTTTGATTAGCAAATTTGCTTCGTTCCCATGATAATCTGTGTTGAAGAGCTACTTAGGTAGGCCTCTGAAGCACTACATGACAGGAAATAGTGCTGCAATCTAGTGCCCAGAAATGGGCTGGCTCCTAAGCATATGTCCCTTCTTTTCAACAAAAGATACCAAGAGAACAAATAAATTAATAGAAGAAAATTAGAAAAGTTATTTCAAATCTCATGCTCTATTTGAATCATGAAAAACATTTTGGGTTTCATATCCCTTTAAGGGACAAATATAATTATGAATTATAATTCTAGCATACCAGACAAGGTCTCCTCTAAAGCATAGATTGAATAAGGAAGATGCGCTTATCATGCCGTATAGTACTCCTGCTGGGCAGCGTTTCTCTCGGTGTGGCAATCTCTTCCTCCTCCCTTTCCTCTGGAATTCCTGTGTCTCAGTTTTAAACAAATCTGTCAAGGCCTGCTCTACACACACTGTACCCCCTACACCTCATCTGGTCTTAAAACACTCAAAAATGGTGCTCTGGGTACCTGGTTCAGATCCCCCAAGATACCCATGGGTGCTCGCCCCAGCGGCCCCACCAGCCTCTGGCTTTACTTTGTAAAACCAAGAAATTTATAGGGAATGGAGTGAAGAGAGAGACAGCTCCCAAACTATTAAAATACCACAAAATAAGGGACAGATGAAGTTCTGTGTTTACTTTCAATTTAGAAACCACCAGGAAGTGCAGGTTTAACATAAATGACACCAGATTGCCCTGTGACTTACAAGGACAGCTCTCACTGCATTATTGTGGGGCAGTTAAATGCTGCAAAAACAAAAAAAATTGTATATATATAATATTATTATCATATTATTTTTTCCTGAATTGCAATATCCATTTAATAAAAAAATAATATATTTTAAATATGCCCACTTCAAAATCAAATAAGGAAAACAATACACGAAAAAAGACCTTCAAAAGGGACAGTAAACACCTTAAGATTTGTATATAAAATATTTATTTATGCATAATGAAACTACTTGCAATATATTTTTAGCATTTGTTTTGCTCCCTTTTCAAGTAATTTAGCTCTGCAAATTGAGCAAATTGTTAAAACTTCTCAAGGCTAACTCTCCTAGATATCTGTCCCTATTTGGATTAACTAATAACCATAAGGCAAATAGTCGGTGGAGTTTGCCTATTGAAAATTAATTGCAGGGGTAAAAAAAAAAAAAAAAAAAAAGAAAAAAAAAAAAGATGTTAATTTGTTTTAAAAATGTCAAGACTTGGCAGATATGTTATTCTTTAGCAGTACAACACAAATTCATTGTAATTACAAATTGTTTACTGTCCCTTTAAACACATACTTCTTTTTTCTTCTGTGATTCAGATAGAGCATGCGGTTTTAAACAACTTTCTAATTTCTATTATCAGTTTTTCTTTGCTCTCTTGGTATCTTTTATTGAAAAGCAGGGAAGTATGCTTAGGAGCCAGCCTATTTCTTGAGCACTATATGGCAAAAGTACTGCAAGAATGTTTTCCATTTGCAAGAACACTAGATGATGGCAGCACTATTATCTGCCATGATGTGCCCCAGATGTCTACCTAGGTATCTCTTCAACACATAATATGATGGGAACAAAGCACATTTGATAACAGAAGTAAATTGGAAAGCTCTGTCTGATCACAAAAGATCATTCTTGGGTTTTAAACCCCTTTAAGCTTCTCTTGTACTCCAGAGAAGACAAAAAGCAAAAATTATCTAATGCTGCAAATCACTTTTTTAGCACTTAAAAGCAAAAAGGTCTCTTTAATTCCTATTTTAATCCCTTGTTATCTTAAAGGGACATTATACAACCAAAACAAATGAGTTATTTAAATAAAGCATTCAAAGAAGATAAAGTTTGTAATTAACATGCAATAGCAATTTTGCTGTTAAAGCTCCTAAAAATGATGATAAACTTTCAAGTGATCTCACTACATAAGAATACGTTGGTAATACCCACTAGCTACAGAGTAAGGCTTTTTCCTCAGTCCCTACCTAGTGTCCTTACAGTCAGCCCCTGTCTGTGTTCTCGCTAATACATGTCAATTACAATCCAATCCCCTCACCTGCACGTTGCAAACAGCCGTTTCTCCCTGACTGTTAAACTGGGCACGGATCGCACTCTCCCCTCTGTCCTCACCGTAGCAACACGAGCTGAATATTCCACTCACAGCTCTGTGAAATAATGTGCAATTCCCGCATTATAATTAGAGGAACATGACTGGTACTGCCTAAAAGGGCAACCTCAGTTTGGCCCATGAAGGGGTCCAATTATCCCCCTCACATGGAACAGAGGACATCAGAAATTTTTAAGAGACACTTTACAACACCGGTTAATAGATATGAGCACTCGGAGGTTCAGATAACTGAACGTGACAGCCACTGGTGCCGTTCGGCAATTTTCGGAGCAAAATTTATTCTCGTAAAATTGAAAACACACTAGGATCTGGATTTGCAAATTTCCTAGTGTGTTGCAGTTACACAAGAATAGATTTTGCTCTAAAATAGCCAAACAGCACGCACGCACGGCCACCTTCTTCCGCATTCAGGGGTATCTGAACCTTCGAGTGCACATATCTAGCGGTTAACTTTAAAAACATGTCATTCAAAAGAAAAAAAAACTGCCAGATATAAATCTATATAGTTATATACCCTGTGGTTCTGTATACACTCAGTGAAAAGTGATGAAAATGAAGTCTGATCTCCCTACAAGTTCAGCCTATTTTAATGAGTTGGAGTTTCAAAAAAACAAAAACAGCTATTTCTCATAAAAAAAATAAAAATTAAAAAAAAAGCATTTACACAAACATTTATACTCTGCTGCTGGCCAAGTTATTGTAAACATATTAAAGGGAAATCAATTTTACAGCACAGTGTCCCTTTAAAAACAGACTTACTAATTGCAAAATAAAATGCTCCTGCTCATTAGAGAATGTTGGGGTTGGTCACAGTCTTGCACTTGTTCTTCACTGATAACTATTTCTGTTAGTTGGCTGATACAGTTAGTGCGTTTCACCAGATATCACAATTCCAAAATACCCCTCAAGCATGAAAATGGTTACCTCCCAAAAACATGAAATAGCTATTTACCTACTTATTAGTTCAATACATTAGTTTAAAAGGGATATGGAACCCAAACATTTTATTTTGCAATTCAGACAGAGCATAACATTTTAACCAAGTTTCCAATTTATTTCTATTATCAAATTGACTTTGTTCCTATGATATCCTGTGTTGAAGAAATAGGTAGGCACCTGGAGCACTACACGGCAGGAAATAGCGCTCTCATCTAGTGCTCTTGTAAATGGAGAACATTCTTATAAAACTGCTGCTATATTTATAGTGCTCCAGTAATGACCGTATCCCAAGCATACAGCTCTGCTTTTCAACAAATTATACCAAGAGAACGAAGAAAAATAATAGAAGTAAATTAGAAAGTTGTTTAATATCAGATGCTCTATCTGAATCATGAAAGAGAAATTTTCCCTTTTTAAATCCCTTAAACAAAAAAAAAAAAAAAAAAAAAAAAAAAAGGATTGAAGGAACAAAATGGGGATTTACAATTGTGTGTAGTGATGCTAATAGGTGACGTCACGTGTACAATTAACCCTGTCGCACTCCAAAATCATAGAGATTGGTGTGTAAATCTAAGGGACGTGAACAGGGGCATTGTGGGTACAGTGCCCGTGTGTTTGAATTATTGATTTTTATTGGTGTAAAATTGCTTCTTATTGATTTTTTAACCAACTGAATGAGCAGATATCCTTTGTAGTGGTTTGGTATGTTGCTTCGGGACGGTGGGAGTAATGTTAGTGTGCTTGGTGTATGCACAAAACCAAATGTTTTGGTGTACACGGTAATCAGTTGTCAAGAGTTGTGTGAGGGTTTATAAGTAAAACAAAAAAACTGTCAATGTGTTGAAAATTATTCAAAATTTGAATTGGGATCAAAACTGGTAATAAAAAGTGCTGCTTATTTAATAAAAAAAAAATGGCTGCTTGTGATCGTGTGAACAAAGAAAGTGGCGCATCTACAGTCGGTAACATGAAGGAAATTATCAACCCCTAAGTATTTACATTTTGCCACCAATTAGCAATAACGCTACCCACGTGCTGAATAAAATATTGACCAGCTCCTAAGCTTTACATTACTGCTTTTAAAATAAAGACACCAAAAGAACAAAGAAAAATTGATAATCGGAGTAAATTAGAAAGTTGTTTAATGCTCTATCTGAATAATGAAAGAAAAATAAAATTGGTTTCATATCCCTTTAAAAAGGGACAGTCTAGTCAAAATTATACGTTCATGATTCAGATAGGACATGTAATTTTAAACAACTTTCCAATTTCCTATTATCATCAAATTTGGTTTGTTTTCTTGGCATTCTTTGGTGAAAGCTAAAATTAGGTAGGCTCATATGCTAATTTCTAAGCCTTTGAAGGCCCCCTCTTATCTCAGTCCATTTTGACAGCTCTTGCACAGGTAGACAGTGCAAGTTCATGTGTGCCATGTAGATAAAATTGTACTCACTCCTGTGGAATTATTTATGAATCCGAACTGATTGACTAAAATGCAAGTCTGTCAAAAGAATTGAAATAAGGGGGCAGTCTGCAGAAGCTTAGGTACAAAGTAATCAGAGGTAAAAAGTGTATTTCTATAACAGTGTTTGTTATGTAAAACTGGGGAACGGGTAATAAAGGGATTATCTATCTTTTTAACCAATAAAAATTATGTAGTAGACTGTCTCTTTAAAGCAGTGCTTTCCAAACTGTGTGCCGTGACACACTAGTGTGTCGGTGGCAGTGTGTAGGTGTGTCCCTGCTTCAGCACAAATTTCTTTGAAATTAAAAAAAAAAAAAGAAATTTTTTTTTTGGTTTCCGACTTTCCGCCTGCCTGCTACGCATATCATGTGGTTGACACGTGATTGATACCTAGTGGGTCACAGATCATCTTAGCCTATTGGAACTGAAACTATTCCCTTTGGCAGCATATTGGATCCTGACTGCACATGTAGTATCCTCAATCGGTTTGTGTCTGCATGTGTAGTCAGTGAGTGGGATAGCAGTGTGTTTGCAGCGCGGGCAGTAGTCAGTCGGACTAGGGCGGCAGCTTAAATGCTGAGCTGAAGTCAGAAGTCAAAGTGGGTTTTTTTGCAGCTAGCTCCCAGTAGTGCACTGCTGCTCCTGCTCTTGATATATGGATAGGAAGTGGAAGCTTAAAAATGCTTGATGATGAAATGCGAGTGTCTTTATCTAATATTCCACCAAATATTCAGAAACTGTGTTCACCCCATCAACCTCATACATCCCGTTAACCCCTTGACAACGCAAGTCGTACAGGGTACGTCGCACAGAACCTGGTCTTTAAAGACCAGCGACGTACCCTGTACAACAGGGGATTAAAGCGGCTGGAAGCGATCCTGCTCGCTTCCAGACGCTTTCTGGTTATTGCAGTGATGCCTCGATATCGAGGCATCCTGCAATAACACCCCTTGGCCATCCGATGCAGAGAGCCACTCTGCGGCCCTCTCTGCACCGGACATCGATGGCCGGTATCGTTGGTGGGTGGGAGCTTACGTGGGAGGCGGGTAGGCGGCCATCGATGGGGCATATGACATTGAGGGGGGCGGGATCGGGGGCGTGACCGTCGGGGCGCGCATGGGGTGGGAGCGGGTGGGAACGGCTACACTACAAAAATAAGTGGGATAGAGTGGGATACAAATTATTTTTAAAAATACATCTAAGGGATCTGGGAGGGGGTGGGGGGTTGCTCTTTGGCTGGGGGGAAGCTACACTACAGAAAAAAATCAATAACATTTAAAAAAAAAAGCATTTTTTTTTTTAGTGAACTGGGTACTGGCAGACAGCTGCCAGTACCCAAGATGGCTACCAATAAGGTAGAGGGGGAGGGTTAGAGAGCTGTTTGGGGTGGGATCAGGGAGGTTGGGGGCTAAGGGGGGATCCTACACATCAGCGTAAATATGCTAAAAAAAAAAAAAAAAAAATACATTTTATTTTAGTACTGGCAGACTTTCTGCCAGTACTTAAGATGGCGGGGACAATTGTGGGGTGGGGGAGGGAAGAGAGCTGTTTGGGAGGGATCAGGGGGTGTGATGATGTGTCAGGTGGGAGGCTGATCTCTACATTAAAGCTAAAATTAACCCTGCAAGCTCCCTAATTAACCACTTCACTGCTAGACATAATTCACGTGTGATGCGCAGCGGTATTTAGCGGCCTTCTAATTACCAAAAAGCAACGCCAAAGCCATATATGTCTGCTATTTCTGAACAAAGGGGATCCCAGAGAAGCATTTACAACCATTTGTGCCATAATTGCACAAGCCGTTTGTAAATAATTTCAGTGAGAAACCTAAAGTTTGTGAAAAAAATTGTTAAAAAGTGAAGGTTTTTTTTTTATTTGATCGCATTTGGCGGGGAAATGGTGGCATGAAATATACCAAAATGGGCCTAGATCAATACTTTGGGATGTCTTCTAAAAAATATATATATATATATATATATATATATACACACACATGTTAATGGATATTCAGGGATTCCTGAAAGATATCAGTGTCCCAATGTAACTAGCGCTAATTTTGAAAAAAAGTGGTTTGGAAATAGCAAAGTGCTACTTGTACTTATTGCCCTATAACTTGCAAAAAAAGCAAAGAACATGTAAACATTGGGTATTTCTAAACTCAGGACAAAATTTAGAAACTATTTAGCATGGGTGTTTTTTGGTGATTGTAGATGTGTAACAGATTTTGGGGGTCAAAGTTAGAAAAAGTGTTTTTTTTCCATTTTTTCCTCATATTTTATAATTTTTTAATAGTAAATTATAAGATATGATGAAAATAATGGTATCTTTAGAAAGTCCATTTAATGGCGAGAAAAACGGTATATAATGTGTGGGTACAGTAAATGAGTAAGAGGAAAATTACAGCTAAACATACACCGCAGAAATGTAAAAATAGCCCTGGTCCTTAAGGGAAAGAAATTGAAAAATGTCCTTAAGGGGTTAAAATATTAAGTAGCTATTGGTGTTATTAAACTTTTTTTAATTCTTGCATATACATACTGTTACTTGTCAATACATTTCGTTATATAATTTATGTATATGTCCATATCTCTTAAAACACGTTTGTTTAACCTCCTGTTTTCTAGTACAACTGAATTACTGTGTCGCAAAATGATGTAGGTCTAAAAAGTGTGTCACCAACATGAAAAGTTTGGAAAGCTCTGCTTTAAAGCCTAGCTTGAGAGCACAACACACTGTAACAGAAAAGGACTTGGTCAGAAATAGCAATTGATGTGGCCCCTAAGTGGGACTTCAGTTATGTGTTTAATCCTTTGTGAGCATCAGACACAACATGCAGCTGGTATGCAAAAACAAAGCTGTACAGGCATGTTGCAGCTGCATTTTAGTAACCATATGATGTTCAGGCTGAAACTATTTAGTGACTGCACATTACTTGCTGCTCAATAAATACTAGCGGTACCTGATGGCTATGCCCAGCTGAGGGTTTGTGGCCCACGTTACTGTAACACTAGTATATACTTTACAAGGGTACCAGGGTTATAGCGCTTTAAAGCAGAAAATAATATTTTTTATATATATGTTGCGGGTAAAGTAAGATATTGGGTAATCCTAGCATTACCCGGGTAAACCTGACATTACCTAAGTGGCTGAGGGTAAAGTCCAATGTAACGTGATAAATATTCTGAGTGCATCAAGTCACCGCTTCAAATATATATATGGTGCACTGTAATTCACACATCTTTACTATCTTTTTTTGCCTCCACTTGGGCGGTTCAAGGGGGGCAAAGCTCCCCCTTGAAATCACATTCCCCAAGGTTCACTTGGGGCGGATGCCAGAGGATTGGCAGGGTGCCTTCCTTGAACCCCCAGGAAGAGGCAAAAAAAAAATAGTGAAGATGGGGGAATTGTGTTACATCAGGCTTTACCCACAGATGTTTGGGTGATGTTAGGTTTACCGGATTTCTGACTTTACACACACACATATACATATATATATATATATATATATATATATATATATATATATATATATATATATATATATATATATATATGTATATATATGTGTGTGTGTGTGTGTGTGTGTGTGTGTGTGTGTGTAGCATGTGCACAAATACGAGTCTCAGCTTTGATAAAGATTTTATTCTCTATTTTTAGACCCCCCAAAAATCCTAAAGATTTATTTCCTTTACGTCTGGCGCCATATTTTTTTTTTTAAACTGTGCCACAGGATTGTTCTCAAATCACAACCTGCTTCATCACACCGCTATTCACTTTAATGTTACCTGCTCTTGTTGTATTAGATAAAGCTATCTGTGACCACCCCCATTCTAATTAACTCTTGCAACTTCCCCCAATACAAATTAAAAATACAGTAGCTCTAACAATGCCCAGCGCAGCAATACCCTAAATGGATATGAAACTCTAAAATAAATGTTGCTTTAAAATAAAGAACATTGCACAACATAAATTAAATATATCTCCATTGTTTTCTAATTATTTGATAATAAAATTTCAAGGATTTCCAAACCCACTGTGGGACTCATTATGCGAGTCCTATCACAGGAGTCTACCTGGGTAAGAGCCTGGTACAAAGTACTTGCCTATGCGCAAGTTAAAGGGACAATCAAGTCAAAAAAAAAAAAAACTTTCATGTTTCAAATAGGGCATGTAATTTTAAACAACTTTCCCATTTACTTTTATCACCAATTTTGCTTTGTACTCTTGGTATTCTTAGTTGAAAGCTAAACCTAGGAGGTACATATGCTAATTTCTTAGACCTTGAAGGCCGCCTCTAATCTAAATGCATTTTGATAATTTTTCACCACTAGAGGGCATTAGTTAATGTGTTTCATATAGATAACATTGAGCTCATGCACGTGAATTTACCATGGAGACAGCTCTGATAAAATGCAAGTCTGTCAAAAGAACTGAAATAAGGGGGCAGTCTGCAGAGGCTTAGATACAAGGTAATTACAGAGGTAAAACGTGTATAATTATAACTGTGTTGGTTATGCAAAACTGGGGAATTGGTAATTAAGGGATTATCTATCTTTTAAAAAAATATGGTGCTGACTGTCCCTTTAAGAGTGTGATGTCACTGTCTTACCGCGGCTGCAACAGATCAAAAATAATTTTTCAAAGCAGGATCAGGATGTTGTGAAAGAATTCAGAGAAGCGTAGCTGTGGTATGTATAGCGGTCTCATAATAATTATACCCCTGGGCTAAAAAGCAAACAATAAATCATATTATGCTATAAACAAGTATAAATGTATTAGACTATTTTGTGAATCAGTGATTATAACAACAGCAATTGTGAGCATGTGTTAGATTTATAATCCGACTACGCATGTGACCAGGATCGCTCAGTAGCAAAATATTGTAATCAGATGACATTGATTGGTTGGTCAAATTTCACACAGACCATCCTCTTTTGTAGGCTGTCTTGGACAAGGATTTAAGGGTACCTTTAATTTATAAATTATATATATATACAGGGCATATGAATAGACCGGTCCGGTCGCCAATGGCGACCTAAATTTCTTGCGGGCAAGTAAAATTTTTAAGTTACCAGCCCGAGCGGCGACCTGATATTTTAAGTGGGATATAAGAAGAAATAATAAAAAATGGCAAATTGCCTTTCACATCTGCGCACACACGGGAATGGAGGGAGAAAGGGGAGGTTCTTTCTGTTAAAAACATTCAAAGACCTCCCCTTATCTCCATGGCTCTTGGTCTCTTCCTTGTCAGTTGCTACTTCCCACCCCTAAGGTTGTCTGCGCGGGAAGACATCCTGCTAGAGCAGTGAGTGTTTCTTCTCTTTGTGTGTATGAATGAAGTACGGGTTAAAGTGACTATATAGTTATGGTAGCAGCTTGCTCACGTACATTATGCCGACGTACTCCAGGGTCCTCTGCAGTACTTCAGCGCAATGTATACGAGCAAGCTGCCTACCATAACGATATAGAGCACTGCAGAATTTTTCTGGACGCTATTGATGCTCCAAAAACGGACTTTACCAATTTGTAGAGAACATACCATCTCCATGCACCCAGTAAAATCTGCTAGCACGGCACTGACAGTCGTGCTAGTAGTTGAAAGGCACCCGGGAAGAAAGGGGGAAAAGTGTTTTTAACATGCTTGTTATGTCAAAGCGCTATAGGTTGAAGGGTGGTAGTATTAAATATACTTAGTTAATCGTAACCCCACATATGCTGAAGTAAAAAAAAAAAAAAAAAAGCTCAATTATATCTTTTTTTTCTTTTAGGGGAAAATAAGTCAAGACGGTAGATACAGTATTACAAAGATAGTATCCCTGTTTTTTTCTACCCAGTGATAAAAAAATATTTTATAAAGTTAAAGCCTTTTTATTAATGCTCAAGTCCCAAGTAGTAAGCAGCTTGCAAAGCATTCAAATTGAGACCTCTGTCTGCAATGCTTTGTGAGATTACAATAACACTATTTATATTGCCTTTTTAAATAAGATATATACACTCTACATGCAGATATGCACGGGCGACTAAAGTTTCTTGCGGGCTGGTAAGCTTTGTGATTTACTCGCCCGATGGGCGAGGGAAGTTTTTGGGTATACATAGGCCCTGTATATATATATATAATCTTTTTTTGCCTCCACTTGGGCGGTTCAAGGGGGGCAAAGCTCCCCCTTGAAATCACCTGTTGGCACTCTACAAATAACCGATAATAATAATATATATATATATATATATATATATATATATATACACACACATATATACATATACATATATACACACATACATACACTGTATATATATTTACAAGCTTCATTTTCAAAAAGTAATAGGTGAGTTCCATTGCTTATAATGAAATAAAACAGATTATGATTATTATGTACGTTAATGCAGTGTTTTATAATCCTTTAACCGCAAACCCCTGATTACCAGTATAAGTGAACCCTTAAAAGGGAAAATAAACACTAAATACATGCAAGATAGAATAGTGTATTCAAAGAAAAGCTTAGTCTGAGAATAACATGTAGATGTATTTTTAAAATTTCATTAATGGTTTAAATATTGACAAAATAAGTGTCAAGGTTTAGTGTCTATAAAACAATGGGAGCTGCCATGTTGTAACTTAGATTATTTTCTCTGTTGTGGCCAATTAGGGACAGTTATAAATAGAGTGCAGCCAATGGCTGTGTGGAATATAACCGTGTTCTGCACTTCCATTTCTAACAGGAACTGAAAAGCTCACAATTTCAAAATGGAATTACAAGAAAGGGGGACAAAATAAATAATGAAAGCATATTGCAGACTTATAATTACTTCTTTTGAGGCCATCTGAACAAGTAAAAAAATGCAGTATTTAGTTAAAGGGATATGAAAGGGAAAAAAATTGGGTTTGATATCCCCTTAATTTAAAACAGAGCCAAAAAGAAAAATAGATTAAAAATAATTTGTTTTAATGTAGCCAAAAAAATACAAGTACAAAATATGGATACAAACACTGTGTCAATTTTAAAACCAAATAAAAAACATCTAAAGTTTAAAAGATAAAGAGACAAACACTGCTTGCCTGGCCAGGACCCCTATCCACAAAAACATTTTAACTTTAGATGTTTTTTTATTTGATTTTATATCCATACTTTGTATTTTGCACATCTGGTGATTTTATGGAATTCATATTTTGCATAACCAACTCTGTTATATTAATATACTTTTTAACTCTAATCACCTTGTATCTAAGCTTCTATACACTGCCCCCTTTTCTCAGTTCTTCTGAGACTCATTTCAGGCAATTAGTGCACTGCAAACTCAAATAACTTCACGTGCATGAGCACAATGTTATTTATATGAAACACATGAACTCTAGCCCTATAGCTGTGAAAAACTGTCAAATGCATTCAGATAAGAGGTGGCCTTCAAGGGCTTTGAAATTAACATATGAGCCTACCTAGGTTTAGCTTTCAACTAAGAATAACAAAAGAACAAAGCAAATTTGATGATATAAGTACATTAGAAAGTGGTTTAAAATTAGAAAGTTGTTTAAAATCTTTTTTTATCTAAATCATGAAAGTTTAATTTGGACTTTACCATCCCTTTAACAAATATATATTTATTTTCTCTTCACATTGTGCTACTTAAAGGGTTAGAAATATTTACTTTTGTAAGTTTATAAAAAAAAATATATTATCACACAGTAAAATTTTCATAGATTATTACCAATTAATTCTTACCTTAAAACAAAGCTTTAATGTTTATGAAAATTATATTTTAATTTGCCTTGTAAACGGCCGTAACGACCAACCATAAATGTAGGCGGTAGTTATACATAATGTATACCATCCCCTCGTCCAATGGCGCTTCAGCACTGTTCCCTTAATTAGCATATTTAAATAACAGTTTTTCCTCAATGTCGGCATGTGCAATCTAATGTGTGGGCACTCGCATTGAAATGTCACCCAGTTGTGTACCTGCTGTTATCAGGCACATCGTGTTTTAGGCAGCTTGCATTGACTTCTGGATCGGTCAATCTGAGCAATTGAATGGGGGTCAAAAAGTCAAACATGCAGCATCCACAGCGTCAGCCGGACTTGAGCGCTCTGGTGCGCCACTCCTATGTCCAGTGCCTCTTTGTCGGCAGCATGGTGATGACGCGGCGGCTGAAACTCCAGGAGAGAAGATAAATATGCGTGTGCATTGCCTAAACGTAATGTAAATGCGCATGCGGGACGTCATCATAGTTCTACCTATGCAGAACACTGTAATTAGACACCATAATGAAGCAAAGGAATGGTTTGGCAGAACTTATATTTTCAATTACAATTTTCAGGTAAACAATAAAAATTGGCTAATAGGTGTTATTTGCTGACTTGTACAACAAAATATGATGTTTTAAAAAATGGATTTATTTTTTGGGGGTTTCCTATCCCTTTAATGTCTGATATATACTGTAAATCACTCAAAACTGTCATGTATATTACACACAGACACATTTCTTCACATTCAAATATATGTTCCAGTGCACAGTTCCATTGAATATATTAAATCTACCAACTCACAATAAAATAATTACTACTGATCACCTATGTTTAACCCCTGAAACAAAATCAGGGCTCATCATTTTCCCCATCATAGAATTCCCGCTGTGGAATCTGTTGGCGCTCTACAAATACCTGATAATAATAATAATAATAATAATAATGATAAACACTTTTATACAATATCTATTACAGTCATTTAAAAGTCAGTTTCTATGTCAGAATATTTTAAGTAGCACACCGAGACATGCTTTTCAGTCGCTGTACAGTTTATTTAAATCCTCATTCCTTCTGGCAGTTTCATCTTGATTTGATATTTCTCTTCATACATAGGAAATGCTTGATGTCAGTACTTTAAAGCTTGAAATAACCAGGACCTTTCTTCATCATCGACTCTGGGAAACTCCTATTTTTTGTACTCCTTAGAGAAATGACCTATTTCTATAATTACACCTACCATATGATTTTACTGATCCAAAAATGATATCCTTATTTTCAGCAATAAAGATATGCTAGTTCACTGGCCAGAGGCGTAACTAGAAACCACAGGGCCCAGGTGCAAGAATCTAAGAAAACTGATTTCAACTATTAAAGAGACAGTGGAACATATAGAGTAGGCATTATGAAAACAGTAAGACCTCCTAAAACATTGAATGATATGTTTCCATATAGTATTGTCAAATCATATATTGTTAGCTGGTATCAAAGAAATCATTGATTGTAGTCAGTTTTAATGTCACATTTTTGAAAAGTACATTCCAATTACACAGCAAATAATAGCTCACTAAGGCATGGTCTATGTCTCAAATTAAATAAGAGTTTACATATAGGTTACAAGATAAATTCACTAACAATACACCCCAAACTATTATTCTCAGAGACATAATATTATTATTCTTTATTATAATATGTCTCCGTACAATAATACAAACGTCCAGCAAAAGCGCTACCCCTCATGCAGCAATGCCAATGTCTAGCAAAAGCACTACCTCTCATGCAGCAATGCCAATGTCCAGCAAAAGCACTACCTCTCATGCAGCAATGCCAATGTCCAGCAAAAGAACTACCCCTCATGCAGCAATGCCAATGTCCAGCAAAAGCAATACCCCTCATGCAGCAATGCCAATGTCCAGCAAAAGCAATACCCCTCATGCCGCAATGCTAACGTCCAGCAAAAGCAATACCCCTCATGCCGCAATGCTAACGTCCAGCAAAAGCACTACCCCTCATGCCGCAATGCTAACGTCCAGCAAAAGCACTACCCCTCATGCCGCAATGCTAACGTCCAGCAAAAGCACTACCCCTCATGCCGTAATGCTAACGTCCAGCAAAAGCACTACCCCTCATGCCGCAATGCTAACGTCCAGCAAAAGCAATACCCCTCATGCCGCAATGCTAACGTCCAGCAAAAGCAATACCCCTCATGCCGCAATGCTAACGTCCAGCAAAAGCAATACCCCTCATACCACAATGCGAACGTCCAGCAAAAGCAATACCCCTCATGCCGCAATGCTAACGTCCAGCAAAAGCAATACCCCTCATGCCGCAATGCTAACGTCCAGCAAAAGCAATACCCCTCATGCCGCAATGCTAATGTCCAACAAAAGCACTACCCCTTATGCCGCAATGCTAACGTCCAGCAAAAGCAACACCCCTCATGCCGCAATGCTAACGTCCAGCAAAAGCAATACCCCTCATGCCGCAATGCTAATGTCCAACAAAAGCACTACCCCTCATGCAGCAATGCCAATGTCCAGCAAAAGCAATACCCCTCATGCCACAATGCTAACGTCCAACAAAAGTGCTACCCCTCATGCAGCAATGTCAATGTCCAGCAAAAGCGCTACCCCTCATGCAGCAATGCCAATGTCCAGCAAAAGCACTACCCCTCATGCAATGCCAATGTCAATGTCAATGCCAATGTCTAGCAAAAGCACTACAATGCCAATATCCAGCACAAACGCTACCCATCACACCGCAATGCCAATATCCAGCACAAGCGCTACCCATCACACCGCAATGACCATTTTGCTGCACTACATATAGATTTTGTTGGATAACCTCCATATATGTATAACATTTTAAAAAGGATATATATAGATAGATAGATAGATAGATAGATAGATAGATAGATATACACACACACATATATAGTAGTAAAGAATGGGGATGCACTCGCCAGGATTTCCAAAGTTACCTTTATTGTAACGTTTCGGGGTGTTACCCCCTTTGTAAGACAATACAAAATAACATTTTTATTTATTAACTAATGCCCATCTTACCACACAATCATCATTCATACAGTAATGCACTTCTTTACCCCTCACTGAATGATAAGATGAGCAGTATTACATAACTACCCCTGGTGCAGCAATGAGAATCTTACAACATAATTATCACCCCTCGTGAAGTATTGTCCATGTTACCCTACAATAACTAAAAATCATGCAATAATGGCCAATATGCCATACAATAACTACCCACTGTGCAGAAATACCCATTTTGCCATATCATAATTAACCATTAAACAATAATGCCCATCTTACTGCATATCACTATCCCTCATGACAAAATGACCATCTCACCATGAGGGATAGTGATATGCAGTAAGATGGGCATTATTGTTTAATAGTTAATTATGGTATAACAAAATGGGTATTTCTGCACAGTGGGTAGTTTGGGTTGGATGGGTATTAAGCATCATTGCCCATGATGCTTAATACCTATCCTAAATGCCAAGAATTACCCATCATGCCCATCTCAGAAGAACACAGAGCCATCCACTGGTGCAATGCCAATATTACCCACATCTAATTACCCCTCATGCCCATCTCAGCAGAGAGAGAGACAACCACTGGTGCAATGCCAATATTACATACATCTAATTACCCCTCATGCCCATCTCAGCAGAGAGAGACAACCACTGGTGCAATGCCAATATTACCCACATCTAATTACCCCTCATGCCCATCTCAGCAGAGAGAGACAACCACTGGTGCAATGCCCATATTACCCACATCTAATTACCCCTCATGCCCATCTCAGCAGAGAGAGACAACCACTGGTGCAATGCCCATATTACCCACATCTAATTACCCCTCATGCCCATCTCAGCAGAGAGAGACAACCACTGGTGCAATGCCCATATTACCCACATCTAATTACCCCTCATGCCCATTTCAGCAGAGAGACAACCACAGGTGCAATACCCATATTACCCATAGATAATTACCACCCATGCCAATCTCAGCAGACTGAGCCTGGTGCAATGCCCATATTACCCACAGATAATTACCCCTCATTAACTACCACACAGTAATTACCACTTTGCCCATGATACCCACAGTAATACCCCCATCATTCAGTAGTACATGATTCATGTCACAAACTAATTAACCAATCACGCAGTACAGATCCCCATCACGCATTTATTGCCCTATGTAATAAGCACCCAGTCCCGTATTATACTGTACTAATCCCACCAGTCATTTCCCCGGGACTCACAATTTCTGATGTCCGATATGAACACGGCCAGGCCCCGCATCCCGTCCCCCTTGGATACTGCCGGCATCTTCCCTTATACCGAGGGGGGCAAAGCCCGGGGAGCAGCCGAAATCCTGAGACACCGCGCCCGGCGGCCTCCTAGCAATCACCGGCTGATCCGTGCAGCTGGGACTATTTCTCCGCTATCTCCTCTCTCCTAACCCGGGCGACTACGGTCTCCCCCCCTCCTCTAACTCCTCCACTGCCAACCTGAGGGAGCGCGCTGGAATGAGGCGAGGACGCGCACAGACGTGGGACTCGGAGACAGCTAGATGTCAAGCACGCGCACGTGAGAGAGTGAGAAAGGTCAGCTGTGAAAGGCAAAAGCAAGGGCGTGAGGCTAAACTGTGTGTAATGACGAGAAATATGGAAAACAACTGTTACAAGTGAAGTAAAGGGGCTCGGGCAGCTGCTATTGCAAAAGGAGGGATGGGAGACTCGTGCGCGGGCTGCGGCGACAGATCAGTGCGCGCTCTCGTTGGTTTCCGCCTCCTCAAGGGAGGGCAAAGGGGCGTGGCCGCAATTAAAAAACTGACAGGTGTCAATCAGTGTCTTGTTAGTGTCACTTTGTACTAAGCTCTAATAAACAGTCACTAGAAGGCAATTAGACTTTGTCATTAAGTTCATGGCAAGTAGTGACATTAGGAGATAAAGCCCCATCTGCTGGCATTTAGAGAGTGTTGCTTGAGAAGTAAGGGAAATGAATGAGAAACTCACACTTTTTACTTTTTTGCTAGAAAAAGGTCATTTACATCTTCCCATATTTTACTATGGAATATTCTTGTGCAGATTTAACCTAGGTTTTTATTTTCATGTAAGTAGAGGCATATCTCAGTATACCATACAATTAGTATTCTAATTTGTATAAAAACTACTGGAAATGTGCTTAAGTGATACATTCTGCCAGTCTTTGTCCTTTATTGTCTTCCAACCTCAACAAGTATCCCTTTTGTAAAAAAATTATTGTTTCTAATGGAAATTCAGTCCCACAATGAAAGTTTATTTCTTCACTTTTCATTTTGTATTGTCCTAATACCATACAAATATGTTGATCTGGTGCATGGTTCCCAGCAATGCATCTAACTGATTTTCTTAAAGAGACATGAAACACAATTTTTTTTTTCTTCTTTCATGATTCAGATAAAGTGTGCAATTTTAAACAACTTTCCAATATATTTCTTGTATCCATTTTGTTTAGTTCTCTTTGTATCCTTTGTTGAAAACAATACCTAGGTAGACTCAAAAGCTGCTGATTGGTGGCTGCACATGTATGCCTCATGTGATTGGCTATAACCTAGCTCCCAGTAGTGCATTACTGTTCATTCAACAAAGTATACTAAGAGAATTAGGCAAATTAGATAACATATATAAATTGGAAAGTTTTTTTTACATTTTATGATCTATCTGAATCATAACAGAAAAAAAATTTGGTTTCATGTCCCTTTAAGGTCCCCATAACCTAGCTCTTGCAAATACTGCTCAATTAAATTGTATAATCTCCCTTCCATACAGCCCTGATGGCTTTCCTCTTGAATTTGATCACTTTTCTCCAGGAACACAAACAGAGACAGGCTAGTAACGTGACTGTGTACTTATATGTAAAGCAGTACATAGTTTATCTTCACATTTTCTAGATATTTCAACTTGCAAGCAAAGACTCTTCTAGCTTTACACCCATAGAGGGCGCACCTCTTACCCAGCAGAGCTGCACAGGTCTAGGAAGCTGGGAAGCATGGGCGTCTCTGGGTAGAGTGGGGGGCTTTATAGTTGAAATCAGGGCAGGCAGAGGTTTGAATAGAGGTGGGTATGTTGAGGGCAGTCTTTGGTACTTCTGTTGGTGAGTAAAAATTCCTAGACAGGATTGGACAATGTTGAAAAGCAATCCCCTTCCCCACCAGCTATTCCTCCCACTCATGCCTTGCCTTGGTCCCCAACCCTCTCAAAGCAGCTCCAGCCATAAAACACCTGTGAGCTACTGCCCACCATCCCAATTTACCTCATAGTCCCAATGAGCCCCCAGGAAATGTTTTGAGGGGTGCTATCCCCCAACAATAACAATGGGTAAAATAACTTGAAAGATTAGTCTTTTGCACCTTTATGTGCACCCGTGAAACCACATGTGCTGTCAAGTGACGTAGCGTGACACATTATTTGATGTCTGTCCTCTAGATCACACTATAGCTAATTAAAATCAAACTGTAAAATAACAAATAATTAAATTGTGCAAATTTATTCTTGTTTGATCAGCCATTCTCAGAAACCTGTAACAATTTGTCACATCTAACGCATAATGAGATTGTGTCACATCTAAAGGATTAAAATATTAATGAAATCATTAACCTTACCAAAAAATACAATTTAATAAATGGTATTCAGTTTGTATATAGAGATTGGCTGTATTTTCTAACATCAAATATTTTGAAAATGTAAAATAAATATTTATCAAAAATATAATAAATTCATAAATTGTTTTTATATCTAATGAGACCTCAACAATATATTTAACCTTTTAATGCCGTTATGGCGTTCTATTCCGTCCTAACCACGCTGGGATTTAGTGCCATTAGGACGGAAGAGAACGTCCTAGCCATTTGGCTGTGCTGAAGCCAATGCCGCTTCCTGGATGCAATCGCGGTCTGGAGGGCGTGCCAAGCAGACACTTTTTTGGCCGTACCGCAAATTAACACGCAATTTTCATAAAGTCTTTTTTTAATGAGACTTCCATAGCGCCAATATTACAAGCTTTTTTTTGGAGGCCAAAAAGTGAGCGGTAAAGCCTATCCCGCAAGATTCGTAAGGCATTCTAAAGTCAGTAGTTATGAGTTTTACACTACAAATCTGTAGCATAAAACTCATAATTAAAGTGCTAAAAAGTACACTAACACCCATAAACTACATATTAACCCCTAAACCAAGGCCCTCCCGCATCGCAAACACTAAAATAAAATTATTAACCCCTAATCTGCCTCTCCGGACATCCCCGCCATTAGAATAAACATATTAAGCCCTAAACCGGCGCACTCCCGCATCGCAAACACTAGTTAAATATTATTAACCCCTAATCTGCTGTCCCTAACATCGCCGCAAACTACATTACAGTTATTAACCCCTAATCTGCCGCCTCCATTGTCGCCGCCACTATACTAAAGTTATTAACCCCTAAACCTAAGTCTAACCCTAACCCTAACACCCCCTAACTTAAATATAATAAAAATAAATCTAAATAAAACCTACTATTAATAACTAAATATTTCCTATTTAAAACTAAATACTTACCTGTAAAATAAACCCTAAGCTAGCTACAATATAACTAATAGTTACATTGTAGATAGCTTAGGGTTTATTTTTATTTTACAGGCAAGTTTGTATTTATTTTAACTAGGTAGAATAGTTAGTAAATAGTTATTAACTATTTACTAACTACCTAGCTAAAATAAATACAAATTAACCTATAAAATAAAACCTAACCTGTCTTACACTAACACCTAACCTTACACTACAATTAAATAAATTACCTAAATTAAATACAATTAACTAAATTAAATACAAATACCTAAATTACAAAAAACAACACTAAATTACACAAAATAAAAAACAAATTACAAGATATTTAAACTAATTACACCTAATCTTATAGCCCTATCAAAATAAAAAAGCCCCCCCAAAAAAACCTAGCCTAAACTAAACTACCAATAGCCTTTAAAAGGGCCTTTTGAGGAGCATTGCCCCAAAGAAATCAGCTCTTTTACCTGTAAAAAAAAATAAAAAAATACAAACAACCCCCCCCCCAACAGTAAAACCCACCACCCACACAACCAACCCCCCAAATAAAAACCTAACTAAAAAAACCTAAGCTCCCCATTGCCCTGAAAAGGGCATTTGGATGGGCATTGCCCTTAAATGGGCATTTAGCTCTATTGCTGCCCAAACCCTAACCTAAAAATAAAACCCACCAAATAAACCCTTAAAAAAACCTAACACTAACCCCTGAAGATCCACTTACAGTTTTGAAGAGCCGACATCCATTATAAACGAAGCCGGGAGACTAGCTCGCATTCTATTGGCTGATTGGAACAGCCAATAGAATACAAGCTCAATCCTATTGGCTGATTGGATCAGCCAATAGCATTGAAGTTCAATCCTATTGGCTGATTGCATCAGCCAATAGGATTTTTTCAACCTTAATTCCGATTGGTTGATAGAATTCTATCAGCCAATCGGAATCTAAGGGACGCCATCTTGGATGAGTTCACTTAAAGGAACCTTCATTCGTCGGGAGTCGTCGTAAGAAGAGGATGCTCTGCGCCAGATGTCTTGAAGATGGAGCCGCTCCTCGCCAGATGGATGAAGATAGAAGATGCCGTCTGGATGAAGACTTCTGCCCATCTGGAGGACTACTTCTCCTGGCTTGAATGAAGACTTCTCCCGGCTTCGTTGAGGACTTCTTGCCGCTTCGTTGAGGACTTCTCCCGGCTTCGTTGACGATGGATGTCGGGTCTTCAAAACTGTAAGTGGATCTTCGGTGGTTAGTGTTAGGTTTTTTTTAAGGTTTTTTTTGGGGGGGGTTTAGTTTTAGATCAGGGTTCAGGCAGCAATAGAGCTAAATACTCTTTAAGGTCAATGCCCATCCAAATGCCGTTTTCAGGGCAATGGGGAGCTTAGATTTTTTTAGTTAGGGTTTTATTTGGGGGGTTGGTTGTGTGGGTGGTGGGTTTTACTGTTGGGGGGTTGTTTGTTTTTTTTACAGGTAAAAGAGCTGATTTCTTTGGGGCAATGCCCCAAAAAAGGTCCTTTTAAGGGCTATTGGTAGTTTAGTTTAGGCTAGGGTTTTTTTTTATTTTGGGGGGGATTTTTTTATTTTGATAGGGCTATTAGATTAGGTGTAATTAGTTTAAATATCTTGTAATTTGTTTTTTACTTTGTGTAATTTGTGGGGGGTTTTGTAATTTAGGTATTTGTATTTAATTTAGTTAATTGTATTTAATTTAGGTAATTTATTTAATTGTAGTGTAAGGTTAGGTGTTAGTGTAAGACAGGTTAGGTTTTATTTTACAGGTACATTTGTATTTATTTTAGCTAGGTAGTTAGTAAATAGTTAATAACTATTTAGTAACTATTCTACCTAGTTAAAATAAATACAAACTTACCTGTAAAATAAAAATAAAACCTAAGCTAGATACAATGTAACTATTGGTTATATTGTAGCTAGCTTAGGGTTTATTTTATAGGTAAGTATTTAGTTTTAAATAGGAATTATTTAGGTAATGATAGTAATTTTATTTAGATTTATTTAAATTATATTTAAGTTAGGGGGTGTTAGGGTTAGACTTAGGTTTAGGGGTTAATAACTTTAGTATAGTGGCGGCGACGTTGGGGCAGCAGATTAAGGGTTAATAAATGTAGGTAGGTGGCGGCGATGTTGGGGCGGCAGATTAGGGGTTAATAATATTTAACTAGTGTTTGCGAGGTGGGAGTACGGCGGTTTAGGGGTTAATATGTTTATTATAGTGCCGGCGACGTTGGGGGCGGCAGATTTGGGGTTAATAAATGTAGGTAGGTTGCTGCGACATTGGGGACGGGAGATTAGGGGTTAATAAATATAATGTAGGTGTCGGTGATGTTGGGGGCAGCAGATTAGGGGTTAATAAGTATAATGTAGGTGTCTGGATTTAGGGGTGTTTAGACTCGGGGTTCATGTTAGGGTGTTAGGTGTAAACATAAATTTAGTTTCCCCATAGGAATCAATGGGGCTACGTTACGGAGCTTTACGCTGCTTTTTTGCAGGTGTTAGGCTTTTTTTTCAGCCGGCTCTCCCCATTGATGTCTATGGGGAAATCGTTCATGAGCACTTACAACCAGCTCACCGCTGACTTAAAGGGACACTCGGGTCAAATTAAACTTTAGTGATTCATATAGAGCATGCAATTATAAACAACTTTCCAATTTACTTCCATTAACAAATTGTGCACAGTCTTTTTATATTTACACTTTTTGAGTCACCAGCCTCTACTGAGCATGTGCAAGAATTCACAGAATATACGTATATGCATTTGTGATTGGCTGATTGCTGTCACATGGTACAGGGGGAGTGGAAACGTACATAACTTTAAAATGTGTTAGAAAAAAATCTAATACTTATTTGAAGTTCAGGCTAAGTGCTATTGCATTGTCTTTTTATCATGCATTTGTTGATTTAGCAAATCTGTTGTATTGACTGGTTCTTTAAGCAGCGCTGGTATTGGAGTGCGGTATAGAGCACAATTTTGCTCTACGCTCACTTCTTGTCTGATAACGCCGGGTTTATGAAAACCTGTAATACCAGCGCTGTAGGTAAGTGAGCGGTGACAATAACGTGCAAGTTAGTACCGCACCCCTCTTACCACAAAACTCTAGCCGTATATTATTTAAAGAAACAGTAAAGTCGAAATTAAACTTTAATTGATCAGACTGAGTATGCAAATGTAACACATTTTCGGTGATACTTGTATTATCTAATGTGCCTCATTCTCTTCTCTTGGTCTCCTTTTGTTCAAAAGCATACCTAGGTAGGCTCAGGAGCAGGAACTACTGGTAGCTAGCTGCTGATTGGTGGCTGCACGTACCCAATGTGTTCAGCTAGCTCCCAGTAGTGCATTGTGGGTCCTTCAACAAAGGATACCAAGAGAATTAAATTTGATAATAGAAGTAAATTGGAAAGTTGTTTAAAATTGTATTCTGTAACTGAATTGTGAAAGAGAAATTTTAAGTTTCATGTCCCTTTAAAAAAAAATTTTTTGTGGTTCAGACAGAACAACATATCATACCATACCAATGTATATTTTTTGCAACTAAGTAGTCATTTTACCACTTGGGGTGCAATCCGATATACGGCGCAGGTTTCGGCGCAAGCGTGCAAACCTGCGCCGCCCCTTAGTTTCAGCTCGCACATCGAGCTATCTCATATATGGCGCCGTCAGATGCTAAAGTGCCGTAAGTCTGACAAACTAGCGATGTCCAGAAATCAGCGTAAGTACAAATTTCTGGAGTCGCCAGGGACTTACGGCACTTTAGAAACTGCCCCCGCATAAAAAAACTTAAGTCTTAAATCTGCCGTTACTGTCTAACACGCCTCCCAAACATAGCCCGACACGTATACCCCTCTATCCGCAACCCCCCCTCTCACTCCTAACAATAAATATATTAACCCCTAAACCACCGCTCCCTGACCCCGCCGCCAGCTACATTAACTATATTACCCCCAAATATGATCCCCCTACACCGCCGCCACCTATTTTAACTATATTACCCCCTAATGTGAGCCCCCTACCCCGCCCCAGCTACATTAACTATATTACCCCCTAATATGATCCCCCTACACCGCCGCCACCTATTTTAACTATATTAAACCCTAATGTGAGCCCCCTACCCCGCCGCCACCTACATTATATGTACTACCCCTAATCTGACCCCCTTACACCGCCGCCACCTATATTAAAATTATTTACCCCTAATCAAATCCCCCTACACCGCCGCCACCTATATTAAATGTATTAACCCCTAATCTAATCCCCCTACACCGCCGCCACCTATATTAAATGTATTAACACAAAGGTATATTTATCAGCGCTCGGATTGACAACCTGTAGCTCCTAAAAGCAAAAAAGGGTCCCAGCTGACCCTCAGGGAAAATGAGTAAAGAACAAGAAATTACTAAGGAGCGCCTAAGTTAATATCTAGGCAAAGGTTGAAATTTAATATTACAATAGTAAAGTGGATAAAATGTACAGAATAACAATATATCAATTAAAACATCATGGATCCATGTGAGGGTATATACAATGTAGTGACAAATACAATATAATAAAAGAATACAGTAAAAATGTTAAGTCAGATACTAGTGGTAATGCACATAGGGCATTGCAATAATAAATGACCATATGGTGTGGTTATATTTTGATCACATAAAAGGTCCAAAATTATATGGAAGAGTTCATCAAGTGGATAATCCTGTGAGAGTGAAAAAGTGGAAAAATGTAAAAAAAGGAAAAAATATAGAAAAATTGTTAAAACACGTGATCAACAAAATGAGGTAAAAAATGGTGTAAAAAATAAAAAGATTGTGGTGAAAAAGGTCCAAGAATAAATGTGTTAATCCAAAAATGTGTTAATCCAAACAAAGTTTAGTGATAAAGAAAAAATGACACTGATTGCAGAAAGAATTCCTCAATTAATTCCTCAGTGAAAAATATATATAACAGAATAAAAAATCCATCAAATGGTGTTTGGTGTTTAGTATCCGGACTTAACCAAGGATCCTAAATAATTCCTGATAACCTAAAAGTGAAAAACATGGGCCTTTCTCAAGACTATCCTTGGTTAAGCCTTGGTTATTCTTGGACCTTTTTCACCACAATCTTTTTATTTTTTACACCATTTTTTACCTCATTTTGTTGATCACGTGTTTTAACAATTTTTCTATATTTTTTCCTTTTTTTTACATTTTTCCACGTTTTCACTCTCACAGGATTATCCACTTGATGAACTCTTCCATATAATTTTGGACCTTTTATGTGATCAAAATATAACCACACCATATGGTCATTTATTATTGCAACGCCCTATGTGCATTACCACTAGTATCTGACAACGTTTTTACTGTATTCTTTTATTATATTGTATTTGTCACTACATTAAATGTATTAACCCCTAATCTAATCCCCCTACACCGCCGCCACCTATAATAAATGTAAAATACTAAAGTGTCCCTACACTGCATTGCCCCAAAGTAATCAACTCTATTACCAGCCCTTAAAAGGGCCTTTTGCGGGGCATTGCCCAAAAGTAATCACCTCTTTTACCTGTAATCTGACCCCCCTACACCACCGCCACCTATATTAAAGGGACACTGTACCCAAATTTGTTCTTTCGTGATTCAGATAGAGCATGACATTTTAAGCAACTTTCTAATTTACTCCAATTATCAAATTTTCTTCATTCTCTTGGTATCTTTATTTGAAATGCAAGAAAGTAAGTTTAGATGCCGGCCCATTTTTGGTGATCAACCTGGGTTGTTCTTGCTGATTGGTGGATAAACTTATCCTCCAATAAAAAAGTTCTGTCCAGAGTTCTGAATAAAAAAAAAGCTTAGATGTCTTCTTTTTAAAATAAAGATAGCAAGAGAACAAAGAAAAATTGATAATAGGAATAAATTAGAAAGTGGCTTAAAATTGCATGCTCTATCTGAATCATGAAAGAAAAAATTTGGGTTCAGTGTCCCTTTAAATATATTAACCCCTAATCTAATCCCCCTACACCGCCGCCACCTATATTAAATATATTAACCCCTAATCTAATCCCCCTACACCGCCGCCACCTATATTAAATATATTAACCACTAATCTGACCCCCCTACACCGCCGCCACCTATATTAACTATAATAACCCTAATTATATTAGGGTTAATATAGTTAATATAGTTATTATATTATATATATTAACTATATTAACCCTATCTAACCCTAACACCTCTAACTTAATTATTATTGCAATAAATCTAAATAATATTAATCTTATTAACTAAAATTATCCTATTTAAAACTAAATACTTACCTATAAAATAAACCCTAAGATAGCTACAATGTAATTAATAATTACATTGTAGCTATTTTAGGGTTTATATTAATTTTACAGGTAACTTGGTATTTATTTTAACTAGGTACAATAGCTATTAAATAGTTAATAACTATTTAATAGCTACCTAGTTAAAATAATTACCAATTTACCTGTAAAATAAATCCTAACCTAAGTTAAAAATACACCTACACTATCAATAAATTAATTAAACTACAATTATCTAAACTAAAATATAATTAAATACACTAAACTAAATTACAAAACAAAACAAAACACTAAATTACAAAAAATAAAAAAAGATTACAAGAATTTTAAGCTAATTACACCTAATCTAAGCCCCCTAATAAAATAACAAAGCCACCCAAAATAAAAAAATGTCCGTACCATAAACTAAATTACAAAAAGTAATCAGCTCTATTACCAGCCCTTAATAGTGCCTTTTGTGGGGCATTGCCCCAAAGTAATCAGCTCTTTTACCTGTGAAAAAAAAGAACAACCCCCCCCCATTACAACCCACCACCCACACACCCCTACTCTAAAACCCACCCTATCCCCCCTTAAAAAAGCTAAGTCTAACCTTCAAGTGCTCCTTACCTGTCCTGCAGACCGGCGGAGAAGGTCCTGTTCCAGGCGGAGAAGTCTTCTTCCAGACGGCGACCTCTTCTTCTTCCAGGAACCAGCCGGCGCGGAGCGGAGGAGTTGAAAACCGATGACCGCGGAGCTGAAGACCGTCCTCTCTGGAGCTGAAGACCGGCGATGCAGGAACTGAAGATCGGCGACACTGGAACTGAAGACTGGAGCCATGGAGCGTGGAGGATCCTCTTCATACGATCGCCGCCGTACACTGAATCGGAATTCAAGGTACGCAATTAAAAATGGCGTCCCTTGAATTCCTATTAGTTAATTTGAACCTTCAAATTCAAATCAGCCAATCAGATCAGAGCTACTTTAATTCTATTGGCTGATTTGATTAGCCAATAGAATAAGAGCTACTGTAATTCTACTGGCTGATTAGTAAGATTTCTCCATTTTCGCCATGTGAGTCCTTACGCTGTATATTGGATACCAAACTGCGCGGGTTTGGTATACCTGTCTATGGGCCAAAAAACTACGGCCGAAGGCAGAAATATACGAGCGTAACTTCTATGTTACGCCGTATATGTGATACCAAACCAGCGCAAAATTTGGCATCGCCGGCTTTTGCGGGCGATGCTGCATATCGGATCGGGCCCTTGGTTGTCAGTAACATGCAAATAAATAATTTTACTTCTTTGGCTGTAAGAATCACTAGTAAACAGAAGTGATTTGACCCCGACTGCCTCTCACTTCTTTCTGCTCTTAGCCTTTTACATTTAGCTAACACTTAGGGACTTTAAAAAACTGGACATTGAGGTGTCATGATCTTAAATGGACAGTCTAGTCAAAATTAAACTGTCATGATTCAGATAGGGCATGACAACTTTCCAATTGACTTTTATCATCAAATTTGTTTTGTTCTCTTGGTATTCTTTGTTAAAAGCTAAACCTAGGTAGGCTCATATGCTAATTTCTAAGTCCTTGAAGGCTACCTCTTATCTCAGTTCATTTTGATAGTTTTTTACAGCTAGACAGCGCTAGTTCATATGTCTCATATAGATAACATTGTGCTCACTCCTGTGGATTTACTTATGAGTCAGCACTGATTAGCTAACATGCAAGTCTATCAAAATAACTGAAATAAGGGGGCAGTCTTCAGCAGCTTAGATATAAGGTAATCACATAGGTAAAAAGTGTATTAAAGGACCAGTCAACACAGTAGATTTGCATAATCCACAAATGCAAGATAACAAGACAATGCAATAGCACTTAGTCTGAACTTCAATTGAATAGATTTTTTTTCTGACAATTTTAAAAGTTATGTCTATTTCCACTCCCCCTGTACCATGTGACAGCCATCAGCCAATCACAAATGCATATACGCTTATTCTGTGAATTCTTGCACATGCTCAGTAGGAGCTGGTGACTCAAAAAGTTTAAATATAAAAACGACTGTGCACTTTTTTTTTATGGAAGTAAATTGGAAAGTTGTTTAAAATTGCTGCTCTATCTGAATAATGAAAGCTTAATTTTGACTTGAGTGTCCCTTTAATAAATATAACAGCGCTGGTTTCGCAAAACTGGGGAATGGGTAATAAAGGGATTATCTTTTTAAACAATAACCATTCTGGAGTTGACTGTCCATTTAAGTAGACTTTGAAAATGTTGCTGAATTACATTTAAAAAATAAAGTTCCATCAAATTGAATATGTTAATTTTTTTTGCACACTAGAATGTCTCTTTACAAATTTAAAAAATATAATTTTGCTATTTTGAAGAAGTTATGTTTGGGAGCAAACACTCTTGGTCTGGGAAAGTAGTGTATAGAGTCTAATAGGAATAATTGTTGTAACAAGACTGAGTTGGATCTGATTAGTACTATGAAGTACAACATATCTAGGGTTCTTTGTGCTTAGCAGATGTGTAATTGTGATGTTATGATCAGATTGTATAAAAAATTATTTGTTGAATAGCTAGATACAGTGGTCTCAAAGTACAGGCCCTGGGGCCATATTCGGCCCTCAACATAGTTTTATCTGCAACTCGTTTAATAGGTGAACCATTTTTTGGAGGGTGTTCTAAGAAATGTTAGTAGTTGATGTTCTATATAGGCTCTTACAAGATAAATATGAAGACAAGAGTCTGGTGTAGACTCACACCATGCACTGCTTGGATAAATGCTTGGATAACGTTGTTATACAGTTCCAGAATTATCACTTCACTTGGCACTCACAAGATAAATATACACAACTGTGTATATCTGCTCCCACCATGCACTACTACTTGGGGTAAATGTCGCTTCCAGTTCCTAGTGTATCCGGTTCCAGAGCACTTACTCAGTCCAAGCGGCCCCATGGGAGAAAAACACTTGGCCAGTGGCCCCCAGGTACATTGAACTTGATACCCCTGAGACATCAAATACA
This sequence comes from Bombina bombina, assembly GCF_027579735.1. Classification (NCBI taxonomy): domain Eukaryota; kingdom Metazoa; phylum Chordata; class Amphibia; order Anura; family Bombinatoridae; genus Bombina; species Bombina bombina. The sequence continues at coordinate 80,156,437 of NC_069505.1, read as the reverse complement.
TAATAGTACAGCTATAAATGTAATTATTTGTGATCCAGATTTGTGAACTGGTTAAGATTCCTGACATAGGGATCCATAGAAAACACCAGTTGGGTTGCATTCATTGCTGTGAAGAGGTTTTCATTGCCAGAAATTTAAATGATAAGTTCTATAACTTAAGGTTAATGTGAAAAGAGTGTTTGGTTTCATTGTATATTATGATTGGCCTTAATGATTGATTTTGTTACAAGGGTGCCTTTCCATCATTTAAGATGTGGTTGGACACAGTCTCTTAGCAAATGAGTGGGGATCGCCAACAAACAAGTGGGTCAAGAAGATGGAGCAGAGGAGGCCAATGAGTGTGGAGAACCCCTCTGTTTATTATCCTGCCAGTATGATCTTCAATATTAAATTTATAAGCAGATGCCTCCTCTGTTAGTCTTATATCTACATCTGATTAGACCCTTGCTCCTACAGCCCCCTCTGTCAGTCTCTTACCTACATCTGATCAGACCCTTGCTCCTACAGCCCCCTCTGTCAGTCTCATACCTACTTCTGATCAGACCCTTGCCCCTACAACCCACTCAGTCAGTCTCATACCTACATCTGATCAGACCCTTGCCCCTACAGCCCACTCAGTCAGTCTCATACCTACATCTGATCAGACCCTTGCCCCTACAGCCCCCTCTGTCAGTCTCATACCTACATCTGATCAGACCCTTGCCCCTACAGCCCCCTCTGTCAGTCTCATACCTAAATCTGATCAGACCCTTGCCCCTACAACCCACTCTGTCAGTCTCATACCTACATCTGATCAGACCCTTGCCCCTACAGCCCCCTCTGTTAGTCTCATACCTACATCTGATCAGACCCTTGCCCCTACAACCACTCTGTCAGTCTCATACCTACATCTGATCAGACCCTTGCCCCTACAGTCCCCTCTGTCAGTCTCATACCTACATCTGATTCGACCCTTGCCCCTACATCCCCCTCTATCAGTCTCATACCCACATCTGATCAGACCCTTGCCTCTACAACCCCCTCTGTCAGTCTCATACCTACATCTGATTCAACCCTTGCCCCTACATCCCCCTCTATCAGTCTCATACCCACATCTGATCAGACCCTTGCCTCTACAACCCACTCTGTCAGTCTCATACCCACATCTGATCAGACCCTTGCCCCTACAACCCACTCTGTCAGTCTCATACATACATCTGATCAGACCCTTGCCTCTACAACCCACTCTGTCAGTCTCATACCCACATCTGATCAGACCCTTGCCTCTACATCCCCCTCTATCAGTCTCATACCCACATCTTATCAGACCCTTGCCTCTACAACCCACTCTGTCAGTCTCATACCCACATCTGATCAGACCCTTGCCCCTACAACCCACTCTGTCAGTCTCATACCTACATCTGATCAGACCCTTGCCCCTACAACCCACTCTGTCAGTCTCATACATACATCTGATCAGACCCTTGCCTCTACAACCCACTCTGTCAGTCTCATACCCACATCTGATCAGACCCTTGCCCCTACATCCCCCTCTATCAGTCTCATACCCACATCTTATCAGACCCTTGCCTCTACAATCCACTCTGTCAGTCTCATACCCACATCTGATCAGACTCTTGCCCCTACAACCCACTCTGTCAGTCTCATACCTACATCTGATCAGACCCTGGCCCCTACAACCCACTCTGTCAGTCTCATACCTACATCTGATCAGACCCTTGCCCCTACAACCCACTCTGTCAGTCTCATACCTACATCTGATCAGACCCTTGCCCCTACATCTCCCTCTATCAGTCTCATACCCACATCTGATCAGACCCTTGCCCCTACATCCCCCTCCATCAGTCTCAAACCCACATCTGATCAGACCCTTGCCTCTACAACCCACTCTGTCAGTCTCATACCCACATCTGATCAGACCCTTGCCTCTGCAGCCTCCTCTATCAGTCTCATACCCACATCTGATCAGACCCTTGCCCCTACATCCCCCTCTATCAGTCTCATACCCACATCTGATCAGACCCTTGCCCCTACATCCCCCTCTATCAGTCTCATACCCACATCTGATCAGACCCTTGCCCCTACATCCCCCTCTATCAGTCTCATACCCACATCTTATCAGACCCTTGCCTCTACATCCCCCTCTATCAGTCTCATACCCACATCTGATCAGACCCTTGCCCCTACATCCCCCTCTATCAGTCTCATACCCACATCTTATCAGACCCTTGCCTCTACAACCCACTCTGTCAGTCTCATACCCACATCTGATCAGACCCTTGCCCCTACATCCCCCTCTATCAGTCTCATACCCACATCTGATCAGACCCTTTCCCCTACACCCCCCTCTATCAGTCTCATACCCACATCTTATCAGACCCTTGCCCCTACATCCCCCTCTATCAGTCTCATACCCACATCTTATCAGACCCTTGCCTCTACAACCCACTCTGTCAGTCTCATACCCACATCTGATCAAACCCTTGCCTCTACAACCCACTCTGTCAGTCTCATACCCACATCTGATCAGACCCTTGCCCCTACAACTCACTCTGTCAGTCTCATACCCACATCTGATCAGATCCTTGCCTCTATAACTCACTCTGTCAGTCTCATACCCACATCTGATCAGACCCTTGCCTCTACAGCCTCCTCTATCAGTCTCGTACCTACATCTGATCAGACCCTTTATGCCCCCTCTGTCAGTCTCATACCTACACCTGATCAGACCCTTTATGCCCCTTCTGTTAGTCTCATACCTACACCTGATCAGACCCTTTATGCCCCCTCTGTCAGTCTCATACCTACACCTGATCAGACCTTTTATGCCCCCTCTGTCAGTCTCATACCTACATCTGATCAGACCCTTGCCCCTACATCCCCCTCTATCAGTCTCATACCCACTTCTTATCAGACCCTTGCCTCTACATCCCCCTCTATCAGTCTCATACCCACATCTGATCAGACCCTTGCCCCTACATCCCCCTCTATCAGTCTCATACCCACATCTTATCAGACCCTTGCCTCTACAACCCACTCTGTCAGTCTCATACCCACATCTGATCAGACCCTTGCCCCTACATCCCCCTCTATCAGTCTCATACCCACATCTGATCAGACCCTTGCCCCTACATCCCCCTCTATCAGTCTCATACCCACATCTTATCAGACCCTTGCCCCTACATCCCCCTCTATCAGTCTCATACCCACATCTTATCAGACCCTTGCCTCTACAACCCACTCTATCAGTCTCATACCCACATCTTATCAGACCCTTGCCCCTACATCCCCCTCTATCAGTCTCATACCCACATCTTATCAGACCCTTGCCTCTACAACCCACTCTGTCAGTCTCATACCCACATCTGATCAGACCCTTGCCCCTACAACTCACTTTGTCAGTCTCATACCCACATCTGATCAGACCCTTGCCTCTATAACCCACTCTGTCAGTCTCATACCCACATCTGATCAGACCCTTGCCTCTACAGCCTCCTCTATCAGTCTCGTACCTACATCTGATCAGACCCTTTATGCCCCCTCTGTCAGTCTCATACCTACACCTGATCAGACCCTTTATGCCCCCTCTGTCAGTCTCATACCTACACCTGATCAGACCCTTTATGCCCCCTCTGTCAGTCTCATACCTACACCTGATCAGACCCTTTATGCCCCTTCTGTCAGTCTCATACCTACACCTGATCAGATCCTTTATGCCCCCTCTGTCAGTCTCATACCTACACCTGATCAAACCCTTTATGCCCCCTCTGTCAGTCTCATACCTACACCTGATCAGACCCTTTATGCCCCTTCTGTCAGTCTCATACCTACACCTGATCAGACCCTTTATGCCCCTTCTGTCAGTCTCATACCTACACCTGATCAGATCCTTTATGCCCCCTCTGTCAGTCTCATACCTACACCTGATCAAACCCTTTATGCCCCCTCTGTCAGTCTCATACCTACACCTGATCAGACCCTTTATGCCCCCTCTGTCAGTCTCATACCTACACCTGATCAGACCCTTTATGCCCCCTCTGTCAGTCTCATACCTACACCTGATCAGACCCTTTATGCCCCCTCTGTCAGTCTCATACCTACACCTGATCAGACCCTTTATGCCCCCTCTGTCAGTCTCATACCTACACCTGATCAAACCCTTTATGCCCCCTCTGTCAGTCTCATACCTACACCTGATCAGACCCTTTATGCCCCTTCTGTCAGTCTCATACCTATATCCGATCGGATTTCAGACCCTGCAATCCTTTTGTCATGTCAGCCGACATGAGCAAACAAATAACAAAGCTGCAATTCTTTTTTACAGCATTAGTTAATTTGTTCCAATGAATCCAATGACGATTACAACATTCATTCCTTACGTTTCTCTGTCTGAAATGTGACACATTTCATTTAAAATTAAATACCATATTACAATTTATTGAAGTGCTTTGTGACACCATGATATTTTTTTTAATTCCTGTGACCCATCATGATAAACTCACCTTCAATTGCCATTAAAGGGACATTAAACCCCAAAAAAATATTTCATTATTCAGATAGAGAATACAATTTTAAACAACTTTCCAATTTACTTCTGTTATCAAATTTGCTTCATTTTTCAGAAATCCTATGTTGAAGAAATAGCAATGCACATGGGTGAGCCAGTCACACAAAGTATCTATGTGAAGCCACCAATCAGCAGCTACTAAGCCTATCTAGATATGCTTTTCAGCAAATGATATCAAGAGAATGAAGCATATTAGATAATAGAAGTAAATTAGACATGCTCTTTCTAAATAATGAAAGAAAAATTATAGGTTTAATGTCCCTTTTACGAGTGTGAAAAAATGTATACTAAAGAGAAAGCCAGATTGTAAAAGAACCTAACGAAGATGTAAAAACAAATTCACTTGCTTAGATTTAATACATGGAGTAATTATACATTTTAATTAACACACAATACAACCAGCACCTGCATGTTCTTTTTGGAACGTATGTATTATAGTTCTCTATTGTTTAGTTAAACAATTACATTTAAAAAAAAAACAACAACAAAAAAACACTTTTTAGTTATCAGTCAGATTAGTATTGCGTAAAAAGACTTTTTCTGTTGGTATCAAAATAAACAACTGTAACTTAGATGAAAATGAAAACCAACATGCTTATGTCATGATTCATATAGGGCATATACTTCAAAGGGACAGGAATCCCCAAAATTTTCATTTATGATTTTAATAGAATATACAATTTTACAATTTTTTTAAATTTATTTATTTTATGAAAATTAGCTTTGTTCTCTTGTTATCCTTTGCTGAAGGAACAGCATTGCACTACTGGCAGCTAGCTGAACACATCTAGTTAGCCAATCATAAGAGACAAATGTGTGCAGGCACCAAACAGCTAGCACTCACTAATGTAGGATATGGGCATATTTATTCCCAACAAAGAATACCAAGAAAACGAAGCTCATTTGAAAATAGAAGTGAATTTAAAAGTGTCTTAAAATGACTTGCTCTATCGGAATCAAGAAAGTTTAATTTTGCCTTTCCTATCCCTTTAAGGAACAAATTCAATTTACTTATACTATCAACTTTACTTCATTCTCAGGCTATTCTTTGTTGAAGCGATTACCTTGGTACACAGAGAGCTCATTTCTGGAGCACTATATGACAGACGTTTTACAAGAATGGTTTGGAGCACTATATGGTGCCTGTGTTGGCACAATCTAACATTGTTAAAAGCATTATTTTGCAAAACTGCTGCCATATAGTGCTCTAAATGCATGCTCCTAAGCTTGCCTACCTTCTTTACAACCAAGGATACTAAGAGAACAAGTCAATTTGATAATATAACTTAACTGGAAACTTTTTAAATATTGTTTAACCTTTTTTAAGCATAAAATATTTTAAACATACTTAAATAGGCACTTTTATATGCATGACTGGCATTTTGAGAGTTCCATTAAAGGGACAGTATACACCAATTTTCATAAATCTGCATGTAATAGACACTACTATAAAGAATAAGATGCACAGATACTGATATAAAAATCCAGTATAAAACTGTTTAAAAACTTACTTAGAAGCTCTCAGTTTAGCTCTGTTGAAAAGGTAGCTGGAAAGCCCACTGCAAGTGGGAAATAAAACACTCCCCCTCCCCCTTCCTCTGCATATGAAAAGACCCTTTACACAAACAGGAGCAAGCTGGAGTAGGTATCTAAAGGTATTCTCCTAAAACTTTGGGGCTTGGTTAGGAGTTTGAAAATCAGAGCAATGTTATTTAAAAATAAGCAAAACTATACATTTAAAAAAAACAAAAAAAAAACTTTATGGGCTATATAAATGGATCACCTAGAAAACATTTATGCAAAGAAACAATGAGTGTATAATGTCCCTTTAATAGCCCCTGTATATATCACTCAAGTCTCAGAGCTCCTCCCACTTATTGCTCAATGGCCTAATTCCCTGTAATGTTCTCTGTCAATCAAAAGTTGCAGCAAATTAGTTTCACCTTAATCTCTTTACAAGCACTGCCCTAAACTATCATTTTTTATTGGTGCTTCTGAGCTGACATTAGGATTTAAATCAGATTAAGTTCTAATAAGCAATGAGTCATTATCATTAGGCGGCTCAGCTTGTTATTTTAGTCTCTTTATGGCAAAAACATCACCTCAGGATATATCTCCTTGTGAAAGCACATCAAATGTTTTTCCTGCCCCTGACCTTTTAGTAGTTTCTGTTTATTTAAAGAGCTTATGCCGATAAGCAGAACATACAGCAGATGGCAAAACATATGAAAATATTACGGTTAAAAATCCAAAATATTTTACATATGAATAGTGTATATCAGTATATAAGCACTGCATTGCAAACAAATCTAAATACACAATAAATACAAATCTAAATACACAATAAGGGGGGTAGTTATCAACGTGTCTATTTTACCTGTCTTCGCCGGCCCAATACGCCCGCCTAAGCTCGCCTCACATCGCCGCCGCGGACCTGCAAAAATTTGCCTAAGTTATCAAAAAAGCTGTCAAAAAGCCGCGCACCAAGTACGGGGCGATGAGCAGTGGACTGTGAGAGTTATCACTCATCCGATCTCGCTGCTCTTCGGATTTTTTACAGCTTTCTTGCTAGCCTGTCACTAAGCACCCACACTAACTACACTGTTCTACCCCCTATACCGGTGCCCCTGGAGCCTCCCGCAACTCAATAAAGTTACTAACCCCTAAACCGCCACTCCTAGACCCTGCTGCAACTCTTATAAATGTATTAACCCCTAAACCGCTGCTCCTAGACCCCGCTGCAACTCTTATAAATGTAGTAACCCCTAAACCTCCGCTCCCGGACACCGCTGCCACCTACATTATACCTAGTAACTCCTATCCTGCCCCCCTATACCGTCGCCCTCTATAATAAAGTTATTAACCCCTATACTGCTGATCCCGCACCTCGTCGCAACTAAATAAATAGTTTAACCCCTAAACCGCCGCTCCCTGACCCCGCCGCAACCTATATTAAATTTATTAACCCCTATCCTGCCCCCCCTACACCGTCGCCACCTAAAATAAATTTATTAACCCCTATCCTGCCCCCCACTACACCGCTGCCACTGTAATAAAATTACTAACCCCTAAACCTAAGTCTAACACTAACCCTAACACCCCCTAACTTAAATATTAATTAAATAAATATAAATAATATTTCTATTATGAACTAAATTAATCCTATTTAAAACTAAATACTTAACTTTAAAATAAACCCTAATATAGCTACAATATAAATAATAATTATATTGTAGCTATCTTAGGATTTATTTTTATTTTACAGGCAAATTTCAATTTATTTATTAACTATTTAATAGCTTACCTAGCTAAAATAAAGAGAAATTAACCTGTAAAATAAAAACTAACCTAAGTTACAATTACACCTAACACTACACTATACTTTAATAAATTTATCCTATTTAAAACTAAATACTTACCTGTAAAATAAACCCTAAGATAGCTACAATATAATTAATAATTACATTGTAGCTATCTTAGTATTTGTATTTATTTTACAGGTAACTTTGTATTTATTTTAGCTAGTTAGAATAGTTATTAAATAGTTATTAACTATTTAATAACTACCTAGCTAAAAGAAATACAAAATTACCTGTAAAATAAATCCTAACCTAAGTTACAATTAAACCTAACACTACACTATCATTAAATTAATTAAATAAATTACCTACAAATAACTACAATTAAATACAATTACATAAACTAACTAAAGTACAAAAAATAAAAAAAGCTAAGTTACAAAAAATAAAAAAAATAAGTTACAAACATTTTAAAAATATTACAACAATTTTAAGCTACTTACACCTAATCTAAGCCCCCTAATAAAATAACAAACCCCCCAAAATAAAAAAATGCCCTACCCTATTCTAAATTAAAAAAGTTCAAAGTTCTTTTACCTTACTAGCACTTAAAAGGGCCTTTTGTGGGGCATGCCCCAAAGAATTCAGCTCTTTTGCCTGTAAAAGAAAAATACAACCCCCCCCCAACATTAAAACCCACCACCCACATACCCCTAATCTAACCCAAACCCCCTTAAAATAACCTAACACTAATCCCCTGAAGATCATCCTACCTTGAGTCGTCTTCACTCAGCCGAGCAGCGATGGAACCGAAGAGGAGACCCGGAGCGGCAGAAGTTATCCTCCAAGCGGCGCTGAAGAAATCTTCCATCCGATGAATTGATCCTCCAAGCGGCGCTGAAGAAGTCTTCCATCCGGGCGATGTCATCTTCCAAGAGGCGCTGAATAAGTCTTCTATCCGGGCGATGTCATCTTCCAAGCGGGGTCTTCAATCTTCATCCTGCCGACGCGGAACATCCTTCTTTACCGACGGACTACCGATGAATGAAGGCTCCTTTAAGGGACGTCATCCAAGATGGTGTCCCTTCAATTCCGATTGGCTGATAGGATTCTATCAGCCAATCGGAATTAAGGTAGGAAAATCAGATTCGCATTCTATTGGCTGTTGCGAGCTCAATCTGATTGGCTGATTGGATCAGCCAATCGGATTGAACTTGAATCTGATTGGCTGATTCAATCAGCCAATCAGATTTTTCCTACCTTAATTCCGATTGGCTGATAGAATCCTATCAGCCAATCAGAATTGAAGGGACGCCATCTTGGATGACGTCCCTTAAAGGAGCCTTCATTCGTCGGTAGTCCGTCGGTAAAGAAGGATGTTCCGCGTCGGCGGGATGAAGATTGAAGACCCCGCTTGGAAGATGACATCGCCCGGATAGAAGACTTCTTCAGCGCCTCTTGGAAGATGACATCGCCCGGATGGAAGACTTCTTCAGCGCCGAATGGAGGATCACTTCATTGGATGGAAGATTTCTTCAGCGCCGCTTGGAGGATAACTTCTGCCGCTCCGGGTCTCCTCTTCGGTTCCATTACTGCTCGGCTGAGTGAAGACGACTCAAGGTAGGATGATCTTCAGGGGATTAGTGTTAGGTTATTTTAAGGGGGGTTTGGGTTAGATTAGGGGTATGTGGGTGGTGGGTTTTAATGTTGGGGGGGGGGGTTGTATTTTTCTTTTAGAGGCAAAAGAGCTGAATTCTTTGGGGCATGCCCCACAAAAGGCCCTTTTAAGGGCTGGTAAGGTAAAAGAGCTTTGAACTTTTTTAATTTAGAATAGGGTAGGGCATTTTTTTATTTTGGGGGGGTTTGTTATTTTATTAGGGGGCTTAGATTAGGTGTAAGTAGCTTAAAATTGTTGTAATATTTTTTAAATGTTTGTAACCTATTTTTTTTTATTTTTTGTAACTTAGCTTTTTTTTTTTGTACTTTAGTTAGTTTATGTAATTGTATTTAATTGTAGTTATTTGTAGTTAATTTAATTAATTTATTTAATGATAGTGTAGTGTTAGGTTTAATTGTAACTTAGGTTAGGATTTATTTTACAGGTAATTTTGTATTTCTTTTAGCTAGGTAGTTATTAAATAGTTAATAACTATTTAATAACTATTCTAACTAGCTAAAATAAATACAAAGTTACCTGTAAAATAAATATAATTCCTAAAATAGCTACAATGTAATTATTAATTGCATTGTAGCTATCTTAGGGTTAATTTTACAGGTAAGTATTTAGTTTTAAATAGGAATAATTTATTAAAGTATAGTGTAGTATTAGGTGTAATTGTAACTTAGGTTAGTTTTTATTTTACAGGTTAATTTCTCTTTATTTTAGCTAGGTAAGCTATTAAATAGTTAATAACTATTTAATAGCTATTGTACCTAGTTAAAATAAATTGAAAGATGCCTGTAAAATAAAAATAAATCCTAAGATAGCTACAATATAATTATTATTTATATTGTAGCTATATTAGGGTTTATTTTAAAGGTAAGTATTTAGTTTTAAATAGGATTAATTTAGTTCATAATAGAAATATTATTTAGATTTATTTAATTAATATTTAAGTTAGGGGGGTGTTAGGGTTACTGTTAGACTTAGGTTTAGGGGTTAATAAATGTATTACAGTGGCGGCGGTGTAGTGGGGGGCAGGATAGGGGTTAATAAATGTATTATAGGTGGCGACGGTGTAGGGGGGGCAGATTAGGGGTTAATAAATTTAATATAGGTTGCGGCAGGGTCCGGGAGCGGCGGTTTAGGGGTCAATACTTTTATTATAGTTGCGGCGGGGTCAGGGAGCGGCGGTTTAGGGGTTAATATGTATAGAGTAGCTTGCGGTGGGCTCCGGGAGCGGTGGTTTAGGGGTTAATACATATATTATAGTTGCGGTGGGCTCCGGGAGCGGCGGTTTAGGGGTTAATATGTATAGAGTAGCTTGCGGTGGTTTAGGGGGTAATAACTTTATTTAGTTGCGGCGGTGTAGGGGGGCAGATTAGGGGTGTTTAGACTTGGGGTACGTGTTAGGGTGTTAGGTGTAGACAGCTCCCATAGGAATCAATGGGATGTTTGGCAGCATGGCAACTTGTACTTTCGCTATGGTCAGACTCCCATTGATTCCTATGGGATCTGCCGCCTCCAGGGTGGCGGTTTGAAAACCAGGTACGCTGGGCCGGAAAAGTGCCGAGCGTACCTGCTAGTTTTTTGATAACTAGCAAAAGTAGTCAGATTGTGCCGAACTTGTGTGCGGAACATCTGGAGTGACGTAAGAATCGATCTGTGTCGGACTGAGTCTGGCGGATCGAAGTTTACATCACAAAATTCTACTTTTGCCGGTCTCTAGCCTTTGATAACTAAGGCGAATCAGCCTCGCCACAAATACGCTGCAGAATTCCAGCGTATTTGAGGTTGACTGCTTGATAACTAGGCCCCTTTGGGTTAAAATAGAGTGCAGAAATATTAGCAATATTGGGTCAGATTACGAGGGGCACTCTATCGTTTGCATGCAAGCAATATCAGGTTTTCACGGCAAGTTCAATTCCTCTTGTAGTACAAGGGGAAAGTAAATCACGCTTCACTTTTTTTCCCCCTTAAGTACTCACTGACTCCACCCACATTCACTTCCTTTTTTTCACACCAGATGGATAAATACATCATTAATTTTAAAACATATTTACCGAACATGCCGCCTAAAATAAGGGACAGGAAGCCTGGCCCCAGTTCTGACAACACAGCAAATTTACCTGCGTTAGTCAACATGACAGATATACCCCGACTGAACCGCAGCACATAGTTAAGCAAATATCAGATCTTATGATCCTACAATTTAAACAAATCAAGGCAGACATATCGAATCTTGTCAGTGAGTTTAAACAATTTTCACATCGATTAAGTGAGGCAGAACAATGTATATCGGACCTAGAAGACACTAATGACCAGCAAGAGACAATTATTAGAGAACAAACATCACAACTGGCTAATATCCAATATAAATTTAATGAGATTAAAGATGGTACTAGACGTAACAACGTCAGATTAATTGGTATACCTGAATCTAACGACTTTAAAGATCTTCTTGAATTTATATAGCAGATATTACCACAGGCCTTAGGAATCGACCCTAGCTCTCTCCCGCTTGCAGTTGAAAGGGCTCACCGAATAGGAACTCCTAAAACTTTAGCTGACGGTTCAACTAAGAATAGGCCGGTGATCGCAAAGTTCCTGAATTTCCAGGATAAGCTCAGTATCATGCAGCATTCTAGGAAAAAAATCCCGTTTGCAATAGGTGATAAAACAATATTGCTATTCCAAGACTTTTCGGTAAAGACCTCACAAAAAAGAAAATAAATGACGCCTATCTGCACCAAATTTATTGCCAATGGTATCAAGGCCACAGTTATATATCCAGCCAAAATTAAAATTTTCACAGAAAATGAGCACATGATACTGAGTAATCATGAGGAGGCTAGGGAGTTCGCTAAAAAAAAGGTTATCACACTATAAAGTTGGTTTTAAGCTTCAAAATGTTAAAGCCCTAAAAAGGTTATTTAAATTTATGGCCACTTTTCGTGATCATGGTTCTAATTGTTCTTTGAAATGCCCAAAGTCGAGGTGGTTGCCCCAGAGGGGTGTTATGTTCCTATTTTCTCCTATTTTCCTTTTTTTTCTCCTTTTTTTTTTTCTTCTTTTTTCTTTCTCCGCTCCTTCCATGCCCCCTTGCCTCCCCTTGCCTAAATGAATGGCCTGTAGTTAAAGAGAATGATTGATACTCTAACTATAATAAAAATAGATGAAGCCCCAGCTTAACTTGGCATCTTGGAACGTCGGCGGTATTTCATCACCCCAAAAACTAAAAAAAAATCGCTATAAACCAGATATAGTCTTCCTCCAGGAGACCCACCTGTTGGAAGCAGAACTGCCCTAAACTCTTTTAAAGCGGGGAGATATGCTATAACTACGCTCAGGGCCGGATTGGGCAGCCGGGATACCGGGAAAAATCCCGGTGGGCCGCCGGCCTGCAGCTCAGCTGGGCTGGGCTCAGCTTGGCTGGCTGCTGCTATATGAATCTTATATGCATTGCGATTATTATTTTTCTTTCTTGCCGACCGTAATGTAATAGTCCCACTCCCGGTTACACTGTGTCTGACATCATGTCATGATCCTGTCTGTGATCTTACACTTAGTAATTTAACCAACCTAACCGCTATCCGCTAAGTAATTTTACCGCAACTATTAAGTTAACTTACTAGCCATTCATTGCTAAATAATAGGAGCTGCTCCTCAGCTGCAGGAACATGAAGCAAATAATCATTCATTCAGTGATTCACAGTTTCACTCACTCAGAAACAGTCTGTTTGTTACTCACAGTCACAGGCTCAGTCTGTCACAGTGTCAATGAGGCGGCGGGCCACCACTGGGCCAGGGAGAGGGAGGGAGGCCACTCAGGATGGAATCAGAATCAGATCTAACTTGTTATGCGGCGCAGCAGTGGGAGGGTCAGGTGGGGCGGGCTGGCGGCTTACGTGACGTCACTGTGACTGAGTGAGTAGTGAATCTGTCTTCCGCTCAACTTCTCACACGTGACATGATAGTGGAGGGAGCGAGCCTCAGCCTGGCCCTGGGAGCGCCTGCGCATGCGTCAGCGAGCAGAGCCTTTGACTTGAGGAGTATAAGTTGACCACGTGTGGGAGCAGGGACTAGATTGACGGCGGGATAGTGCCAGTGGACACATAAAAACAACAGCAGCAAGTTGGCAGCTTTGCAGCAAGCAGCAGTGACAGCAGAGGCATCTGAGGCAAGCCAGTCAGACAGTTCAGTTCAACTGTCTTCAAGTAGTCTCTGGGATCGATCATCACAGTATGTACTACTAGTATATTTTTTTTAATAATTAAATTTGTGAATGAATGATGTGAACATGAACATCAACAAGTCCAGCCAGTACTGTACTAACCTCACCTGTACCACCAGCCAGCTCGAGTCGCCATTCAACCTAAATTATTACTCAATGAATGATTTTTTTTTTACACCTACTGTCTGTCAGACTCAGAGCTGAGTCATGTTTGATTTTGAATAAAAAAACTAAAAGAAAAAAATGGATTTTCAGATCTGTAACAGTAAATGATATCATCCAATTGACAATGACCTATTACTATTAGCTACTTCCAGTTTAAAAAATTTCTTTCTTTTGCAATTTACATTGATGAGAACATTTCACCTTATATTTAAACAGATTAGGATGATTTTTCATGTCACTCAGTGATACAATTAAAAAGTAATGGTTTTTTTTTCTATATGGATATGTTTTAAATTACAGCAAAATTTGTTTTAATTTTCTCTTGCATTCTCAAAAATATATCCACTATTTCTCCTGTCTTGTGGAGGTACTAGGTAGAATTGCTAGCTAGCTAGATAGCTTTATGTTAGATGGATTGTCTAAATGGATAGATGTTGCAGAGATAATAAGATGTTTGTAAACCCTATCTATTACTCCAGTCAATATTGTAGCCAGCTGCTGTCTGGCTAAGAAAATAGTTTAGAGCACTAAATTATTATTAAATGTGATACAGCAATCAAATATGTTTTACATATTATACATATTTTCTTTTAAAAGTGATATTATTTTTAGACTATGCATCCATGTTATAAATAATTTTATACTCTGAAAGTTTTAGTTTTAAGGGGTCATGTGGTGTGTGTATATTTTGTGCCTGCATGTATGTGTATGTGGTGTGTAGGTTTGTATGTGTATGTTTGTGCCTGCATGTATGTGTAAGTGGTGTGTCGGTTTGTATGTGTATGTTTGTGCCTGCAGGTATGTGTAAATGGTGTGTCGGTTTGTATGTGTATGTTTGTGCCTGTGTGCATGTGGTGTGTCGATTTGTATGTGTATGTTTGTGTCTGCATGTATGTGTATGTTGTGGTATGCGTCTGTATGCATGTGCATATAGTGTTTCTGCATGTATGCATGTGTATGTTGTGTGTCTGCAAGTATGTGTAAGTATGTCTGCACGTATTTCATTTGTGTATAAACTGCCTGCTTAACTCACAATATTTTTATTTTCTATTATATATATATATATATATATATATATAGATATGAGTTGAAGGGAAAACCAGCTAGAGCATAGTTGACTGGCTTGGAGGGGGTGTGGCTAGGTTGGAGGGGGCGGGGTTGGGCCGGTCTATACAAATTTCCAGGGCTGATCTAATTTCCCAGTCCGGCCCTGACTACGCTATATAAAATAGTTATGTGCACAAAAGGGAGTGACAATGTAAAAAATAGCAGAAAGTTGGAAGGTTTCGGTTGACACTATACATAAAATCTTCACTTTGGTAGATTCAACGATACTCTCTACCTCTTGGAGAGAATCCCACACCAGAACCCCCAGGATAATACCAGATTATAATACTCTGGGATAGGCTGTATAATACTTGGGAATAAAATTCTGATAACTAATGAAATAAATGTGCCTAGATATGAAGTCTATACATTAAACACTGCAGCTTTATCCAAACAACCTAGAGAAAGCAGAAGTTCTAATTAGTGAATAAAAATACATATTCCAGATAGGCTAATGTCAATAAAGATTTTGGGGTCAATTTATCAAATGTCGGGCGGACATGATTGGCTGAAGCGAATCATGTCCGTCCAACATCACTAAATGCCGACCGGCATACACTGTTGGCATTTAACAATGTGCAAGCATTTCTTGTGAAATGATTGTGCAATGCCGCCCCCTGCACATTCGCTAGCAGAGGCTGTCAATCATCCTGATCGGAACATATCGGGACGATTGCTGTCCGACACTTACGTCCGCTGCTTCTTAATTAAGTTTCAGGTGTCATTTTGTGTAACTTTATCATTTACCTTTATAAACATTCAAACACTTCATTGCAATCACAAATGAACATTCTGATATCGGTATTTAACTGGTTTTATAATTGTGATAGGTAAACAGTGTGATTTGAGCTATACATTTATATTAAACCAGGAAACTATTTTGTTTGCTAAGATGTAAACTGAGCGTGTGCAAAACTACAAACCTGTGCAAATACCTAGTAATGATGTTTAAAAGAGTTATACACTAACTTTTGGCACCTACACACTGGGATTGTTCAAAAAGTGCAGCTGATATCTGTTATAGCTATTAGTTTTCTTTCTATGGATTCTTCAATATTAAGATGTTGTGCGTCTAATCAATAAAAGGAAATAAAAACATAATGCAGAAAACTCTGAACCTGAATGATTCTGCAAAACTGAAATCACTCTCTGGCCCATAAAAAATTATTATATATACAATTATTCAAAATTTCAATTGAATAACTGTACAAAAATATGCACTCAATAGCATATCATTTATAGTTAGGAAAAACCCAAAACAATGATACTATAGAAGAGGATAAACTAAAGGATAAATATGCCAGCTCAGTTATGTAGACAAATAGTTTAGCATTTGTATTTCTTGTCATCCTTCTTTGTTATACATAAGAATTACTGAGCATTAGAATAAACAAAAAACAATTTGGTGTCACCTATAAAACTATGTAATAAACTTTGTATAAGAGCTCCCACATAAAAAATAAAATTGTGTTACACTATAATGGGATTGTCAGAGCTATTATAAGATGAGAATTCACTACAGATCGTCTTACTGAAACACATTATAACTCTCAGCTTTATCATAATTTAAATATCCAGTCTAAAGTGGCCACTTAATAGTGTCTATGCAAGGGTCAAGTCCTACAAAAAAGTGTGGGGACTCAAGAAGACTTCCATCCCCTTACAATTAATTTTGTTTTATACACACACACACAGTATTTACATGTATGTAATCTATACACTTTGGTTAATTAAAGCAAATTAAATCCAATGAAGAGTTAAATGGTTGCCTTTGGGCCTGAGAATCATCCTCTGTCACAGAGTCTCACACACCTAAGATGCAATATTACTATTTCTGCTGAGGGGAGCTAAATAACCCCAGAACAAGCAACACATAAATGTAAGCACCATGTGTTCCATAAAGTGCGGGATGATCAGACAGCAAAACTGCTGTCAGGTTTGCATTTAGTGTATTGTAGGACGGTTTACTGACCACTACTAGAGGATCTCACTATCCCTCTAACCAGACTATGCTACAGCTCCTCCCACCAACAGCAGCAGTGTTTACTGAAGTGTTCCTGTTCTCTGTCCAACAGCAGCAGTGTTTACTGAAGTGTTCCCGCTTAACTTGACCCCTGTGTCTATGGTTTGCTAAGTACTTTGATATTTTATTAAGCAGACAACCTTTATTAAAACACAGGTTCTCAGATTCAAAGATAAACAATGTTTTGAGTCACCCTCAATCAAATTAGGTGAGTTATTGTGTAGAAGGGAAAGTGAACTGGTTCCCACAAAGGATAAACTTAGGTTTATCAAAGTATATTCTTTGTGGGAACCAGCTTTATCTCCCTTCTACACCTTCACTTACCTCATTTGATTGAAGGTATGTCTGTGAGTATAATTTTTGTCTTGTTGACATTTGACTATTACGCATCGAATATTTTGAAACAAGTATCATCGTATGAATGGCTCCTTGTGGGACTATATTATCGAGTATTGTTTAGGCATTCCTAATATTATTATCTCATATTGTAGTATACACTGCATTATGTATACTATAGTAAGTGCTCTATTTTTGTGAAAAAAAGCCAAATCTGACACATTCCATGCAAAACTCCAAAAATGGACTCTATAATGGAATTTTGGACCACTCTTTCGCCAACTGCTCCAGGTCTCTCAGATTGGAAGGGTTCATTTTCCCAACTGCTGTTTTGAGATCTGTCTACAGGTACTCTATGGGATTGAGATTTTACTCATTGCTGGCTAGTTCAGTACTATCCAGTGCTTTGTCTTAAACCATTTCTGGGTGCTATTTGATGTGTGCTTTGGGTCATTGCCCTGCTGTAAGACCCATGACCTCTGACGGAGACCCAACTTTCTGACACTGGGCCCTACAGTGCACCACTGAATTATTTGGTAGTCTTCAGATTTCATAATGCCATGCACACAGTCAAGACATACAGTGCCTGAAGCAGCAAAGCAACCCCAAAACATTGGTGAACCTCCACCATGTTTGACTGTAGGGACTGTATTATTTTCTTTAAAAGACTCATTTATTTTTCTGGAAACAGTAGAATGTTAGGCTTTACCAAAAAGCTGTAATTTTGTTTCGTTTGTCCACAGGACATTCTCCCAAAGGATTTTGGCTTCCTCAGATAAGTTTTGGCAAACTCCAATCTGGCTTTTTCATGTTTCTGTGTCAGCAGTGGGTCTCCTACCATAGCGTCCCTTTTCATTCAGATGTATAGTGCAAGCTAACACATTTGTACCCTGTGCCTGAAGGTCAGCTTGAATTTGTCTGGAAGTTGATCGAGATTCTTTATCCACCATTCGAACAATCCTTTGTTGCAATCTTTGATAATTTTTTCTCTTTCGTCCAAATCCAGGGAGATTAGCTACAGTGCCATGTCTTGAGTATGCGCACTTGTCAAATACTAACACACAGTGATTGGACAAAATCAGTTACGTGACTAACAGAGCTGACTGAAGAGAAGCTTGCTGTTTGCAAGTAAGATGCCGCAGGAGAAGGAACAAGCATTTTATAGCTATATAGCTGGTGTGATAAGGTACCGTTTATTTGTTTCATACACAAGTGACAATACGTGTTACAACTGAAACACATTATTCTCCAAAGGATCTACTTTGTATGTCATCCATTTATGGACTTGTTCTAATGGATTGTGCTGATTTGCTATACCATTATAATCTCATGTAATTCACTCAGCTGTCACTTATTACCACAATCCTACAATCTGTTTTTATATATTTATTGATTTGATCTATTTTTATATTTTATGTTATTGTACATGACACTGGTGTCAAAGTTTAGGTTTTAATAATTTAATCAGTTGCAGTGGAACTCTGATGTAGGATTGCATATTCAGAACCAGTGGTTTTAATAAAGAATTAATGTAAATTGCTAGTGGTTGCAACAGCGAGCCTTTTGTCGAGACGATTGGTCTACCAGGTGTTTTGAGGTTTTTGTGAAAATAGGATGAATTAGATATTAAACACAACTATACTATAATCGCATTTGTAACGCATCTATCACTGTCCTCAGTTGTGCATGCATCCTAGAGAATGTTTATATAAAGTGTAATCTACTCTTTTACAAACAGTCTAAACCCCCCAAAAAAACCCTAAGTCTAACCCAGAAATAGGTACTCACAGTTCCTGAAGTCCAGCGGCAAAGGTCTTCTTCCAGGTGGTGAAGGTCTTCATCCAGTGCGGGGACATCTATCTTTATCTGGAGAGAAGGTGGCGTGGAGCTGAGGTGATCGCGGATCGGAGATGACCATGGAGCAGGACCGGTGATCACAGAACAGGACTGGCGTGGAGGTTCCTCTTCATGCGGTCGCTGCACACTGAAGATTGAATGTAAGGTACCCCATTTATATTGAAGTACCTTGCATTCTTATTGGCTGAAATGTTGAAATCAGCCAATAGGATGAGAGCTACTGAAATCCTATTGGCTGATTTGAACAGCCAATAGGATTTCAGTAGCTCTAATCCTATCGGCTGATTTCAAAATTTCAGCCAATAGGAATGCAAGCTACCTAAATGGGGTACCTTGCATTTAATATTCAGTATGGGGTAGCGACCGCATGAAGAAGATCCTCCCTGCCGGTCCTGCTCCACAATCGCCAGTCCTGCTCCATGGTCATCTCCACTCCGTGATCACCTCCGCTCCGGTCCTGCTCCACTGTAATCTCCGCTCTGCGCCGCCTTCGCTCCGGATGAAGATAGAAGACTTTAGGAACTCTGAGTACCTATTTTGGGGTAAGACTTTTTTTGGGTTTTTTTTTTTTTTTAGAATAGGGATTTTTTTTTTTTTAGAATAGGGATTTTTTTTTATGGGCGCAAAAGATCTGTTTGTAAAAGAGCTGTTAGGGGGTAAGCTGTAATTTTTTAAGGTAAAAGAGCTGTTTAACTTAGGGCAATGCCCTACAAAAGCCCTTTTAAGGGCTATTGGTAGTTTAGTATTAGATTAGGGGGTGTTTTTATTTTGGGGGCTTTTTTATTTCCATAGTGGTATTAGATTAGGTTTCATTTATAAATTTTTGATAATATTGTTTATTTTTTTCTGTAATTTTAGACTTTTTTATTTTTTGTAATTTTATATTGATTTAATTTAATCTTAGTTTTTTTCATCTTAATTGTAACTTAGTATTGTTATTTTATGTAATTGGGGTTAATTTTGGGGGTGTTAAATTAGGGGGCTTAGTAATTAAATTATTTTTTTGCGTTGTGGGGGGTTTCAATCCTTGTGTAAGCCTCATGCCTACATCGAACCTTAGACCAGTCCCCTAAATCTCATATAAACATTAATCTAGGATCAGAGCTCTGAAGAAGTGCTCTTTTAGTGCCGGAAAGGTGTCTTTATATGGTCTTAGGTATTGCTTTGTACTAGTTACTGCCTTAACCTTTGGACTTTAAACACTATTTTCTACAGTGTCTGCACTGCCTTTTTATTGTTGATCTATGATGAGAACCCTTACACTGTACCCTCAGTCTGAACATGAGAAATGAGACACCTGAGCATGCAGCCCCATACACAAATCAAACCTCAGATCAAACCTCTGATTCTACAACACCATTAGTAAAATCAGAACTTGTGTCTTAGCTAGAGTTGCAGACCTATACCAAAATCATGTCTCAGATCAGACCCCTGAACCTTTAGCACCATACGTACATTGCACCCTAAAACCCAATACCCAAACCAGACAAAAGCAGAGCTTTGACTCTATAACCATATATACAAATCAGACATAATGCAATGGAACTGTAGCCTTATATATCAATATTAGATCTCAGATCAGACTCCTGGACCTGTATTTCTAAACCCAAATTAGACCTCAAATAAGACATCTGACATTGCAATATTATATATCCAAATCAGTCCTTTCTTCAGATAAATACACATTCAGTTTCATACCTAATTATACCCAATTCATACCTCAAAGAATACCCTTTCACCTTGAGCCCTATTAAACACATTAAGCCTAACATCAGACCTCTAACTTGCAACAAAATAACTATATCAGCCATTAGAGCTAATCAGACTTTAAACCTGGTAACCTATAACCAAATCAAACCTCAAATAAGACCTCTTATCCTGCAGCCTCAAACACAAATACAACTTCAGATCATACTCCTGGACCTGTAACTCAATGCCCAAATCAGATATCAAATCAGAGTCCTGAACCCGCAGCCTTAAAAACACCCCAGGGCTTAGATCAGACCACTGTCCTGTAACCCTATACTTAAATCAAACATCAAATCAGACTCCTGACCCTGCATTCCAATGTTCAAAACAGACCTCAGATCAGACCTCTATATATGCAGCTCTATACCCACATTACACCCGTGATCCCCTGACTATTCAACCCCATATTCAAATCAGACCTCAGATTGTACCCCAGAAATTATAGTAAAATACCAATATCACTGCATCTCAGACAAGACCTCTAGATTTCACTAACAATATCAAAACCCTGATCCAGAAACTCATATCCAAATTAGGCTTTGAATAATACCCCTTTTACCGAATCCTTATACCAACATCAAATCTCAGATCAGACTCCTGGACCTTGTAGATGTGTAGTAACATACATGGTATTGATTCATTAAACCTCTATTCATTGCTATAGGCCTTCAGCAGTGGCTAGTCCATACATTTACATATGTATAGGTTCATATAAATATGAATCTGTGTTGAGTACTATATACTGTACAGCTAAGGGGATCTGCAGGAAAAGTGACATCAGGACCCCAACATCTACAAATGGTGTGGAACATTTTATTTCTATTAAGTTAATTGCTATAGTTCAAGCAAAGAAAAGAGTAGACTCACTCTATATAAAAAAGAAGCAGTTATTTGAAACCTTAAAATAGAATGACAACAGCCACCTATCAAAAAACATAGGAGAGATGAGCAGCAAAAATGGCTTACGTGTTTCGGCAAAACCGCTTTGCTGCACATCTCTCCTATGTTTTTTAATAGGTGACTGTTTTCATTCTTTTTTAAGGTTTCAAATAAATGCTTATTTTTTTATATAGAGCGAGTCTACTCTTTTCTTTGGTTCAACTATCTATTGACCGATGACTCGCTCTAGTTTTGTGCTAACTGGCTGACTACCGAATTGGGCTGGAGATCTCACACACCCCCAATGACGACAGATGCTGAAACAAGCAGTAGTTGCAACAGTGGAAGCCTGTGTGTCGGGCAGCTCGTTCCGGTGAACAGCGTGGAAGGATCCAGGGAGGTTGAATACGCTGACAGCATCCAGGAGAAGATTCTTTCCAAGACCATGAGATATATTGTAATACTGAGACACGGAGGTCGAGTAACCCACTTGGACGTATGTGCTCTGCCTCTTTATAATTTGTGAGCACATTTTCTGCATTAGAGTGAGAACTTGTTAGTTCCAGGGGATTTGTCTCTGTCATCTTGCTAATTATTATATGCATATGGGAATCGTTCCCATGATGAACACTTTGTAGACTCCAGAGTGGGTTCTAGTCACTATAGAGGTTTTATCAATATTGACTGCTTTGCCCTTTCCGCATTTGAACTCACACAATTTTATTACAAACCAGTATCTCACCTGCACCCAGACTTCCCTTGTGTAAGTTATTTTCTATGTCACAATAGCAATGTTGTTATTGTCACTAACAACAGAGGCGTCTTCATAACCAAACTTAGTATCGCACATTTGTGAGTTAAAAAGGAACCTATTGCAATCTGATTTCATCCTCACCATTGCTAAACCTTCTGGATGACATTTGTATTTTGGCATGGTGGGAGTACTAGCATAATTGCTCAATAACTATATTATAACTTTTATTATTTTACAAGTGATCACGGACCAGAAACAATGGGGCGTCAATGCAGCATCCTCTGTTTAATAAATTGACCCCATGGTATCTTCTTATACTGTATTTTAAGAGTACTTAAACTGTAAACCATGAACCCGCTCCATCTCAACAAAGTATCTGCATAAAAGATGTTCAAATAAGATTGTACGTTTGTGACCGGGTTTTTATAGGTGATGCGCCTTCATGCAAGCTAAGTCCAAACACTTCTAGAAAGTGCGTTTTACAGTGCTTGAGCCTACGCTATTGAACTCCCATTAACGAAGGTGCGATCCTGTTTAGGAGTTCAATAATGTGTTTAATTTTCACAAATTCAAAATAACACTTGATAACTATTATTTTTGTATTTCTAGATATTTATATTTTAGTACTAATACAATAATATAAAAATTTAAAAAAAAAATCAGCTATAAGAAAAAATTAACCCTTCTATGTTAAATAATTTGTAAACAATGTTTTATTGTTAATGGATTTGGCATGTATTATGCAGACATAATACATTTCTAGTCTGGGAGAAGAATAAAATAAATTCAAACATCTCTTGAAAATCTCTAATGGGAATTCTCTTTTACATGCATAAAATTGTTATCCAAGATATTTTTCTTGCAGTACAGCCCAATAGCAGTTTATGATGTTTCAAATAAATTATTCAGAGGAATTTTGTTTGCAAAAGGATAGTTACCTTTTTGAAATAATCTTGTTGTCATCAAGTTGTTGACAGCTTGATAAATCGACACCTATGTACTTACACCATACAACCAAACAAATTTTGTACGTTTCAGAAAAAAAAAATACATAAAGGTAATTTCATACTAGATTTTTTAATTGAATTTAAATGTATTTATTTTTGTATATCTTTTGATTTCTCTTAAACTGTATCTTGTTGTTATATGAATATTTAATTAATTACCACCCAAAAAATAAATAAATATTATAAAGAAAGTATGAATTGTAGATTGGAAAATGTTAGCCATAAAAACAATTTGTTTAGATTTTCAAGACTAGGAAATTGACACATTGAGGCCTAGTTATCAAGCCGTCAACCTCAAATACGCTGGAATTCCGCAGCGTATTTGTGGCGAGGCTAATTCGCCTTAGTTATCAAAGGCTAGAGACCGGCAAAAGTAGAATTTTGTGACGTAAACTTCGATCCGCCGGACTCAGTCCGACACAGATCGATTCTTACGTCACTCCAGATGTTCCGCACACAAGTTCGGCACATTCTGACTACTTTTGATAGTTATCAAAAAACTAGCAGGTACGCTCGGCACTTTTCTGGCCCAGCGTACCTGGTTTTCAAACCGCCACCCTGGAGGCGGCGGATCCCATAGGAATCAATGGGAGTCTGACCATAGCGAAGTACAAGTTCGCTGCTGCCAGACATCCCATTGATTCCTATGGGAACTGTCTACACCTAACATGTACCCCAAGTCTAAACACCACTAATCTGTCCCCCCTACACCGCCGCAACTAAATAAAGTTATTACCCCCTAAACCGCAGCTCCCGGAGCCCACCGCAAGCTACTCTATACATATTAACCCCTAAACCGCCGCAACTATAATAAATGTATTAACCCCTAAACCGCCGCTCCCGGATCCCTCCGCAAGCTACTCTATACATATTAACCCCTAAACTGCCGCTCCCGGAGCCCACCGCAAGCTACTCTATACATATTAACCCCTAAACCGCCGCTCCCGGAGCCCACCGCAAGCTACTCTATACATATTAACCCCTAAACCGCCACTCCCGGAGCCCACCGCAACCTATATTAAATTTAATAACCCCTAATCTGCCCCCCCTTTAAGTTTGCTGCTGCCAGACATCCGATTGATTCCTATGGGAACTGTCTAAACCTAACACCCTAACATGTACCCCGAGTCTAAACACCACTAATCTGTCCCCCCTACACCGCCGCAACTAAATAAAGTTATTACCCCCTAAACCGCCGCTCTCGGAGCCCACCGCAAGCTACTCTATACATATTAACCCCTAAACCGCCGCTCCCTGACCCCGCCGCAACTATAATAAATGTATTAACCCCTAAACCGCCGCTCCCGGAGCCCACCGCAAGCTACTCTATACATATTAACCCCTAAACCGCCGCTCCCGGAGCCCACCGCAAGCTACTCTATACATATTAACCCCTAAACCGCCGCTCCCGGAGCCCACCGCAACCTATATTAAATTTAATAACCCCTAATCTGCCCCCTACACCGTCGCCACCTATAATACATTTATTAACCCCTATCCTGCCCCCCACTACACCGCCGCCACTGTAATAAAATTATTAACCCCTAAACCTAAGTCTAACACTAACCCTAACACCCCCCCTAACTTAAATATTAATTAAATAAATCTAAATAATATTTCTATTATGAACTAAATTAATCCTATTTAAAACTAAATACTTACCTGTAAAATAAACCCTAAGATAGATACAATATAAATAATAATTATATTGTAGCTATCTTAGGATTTATTTTTATTTTACAGGCATCTTTCAATTTATTTTAACTAGGTACAATAGCTATTAAATAGTTAATAACTATTTAATAGCTACCTAGCTAAAATAAAGAGAAATTTACCTGTAAAATAAAAACTAACCTAAGTTACAATTACACCTAACACTACACTATACTTTAATAAATTATTCCTATTTAAAACTAAATACCTACCTGTAAAATAAACCCTAAGATAGCTACAATGTAATTAATAATTACATTGTAGCTATTTTAGGAATTATATTTATTTTACAGGTAATTTGTATTTATTTTAGCTAGTTAGAATAGTTATTAAATAGTTATTAACTATTTAATAACTACCTAGCTAAAAGAAATACAAAATCACCTGTAAAATAAATCCTAACCTAAGTTACAATTAAACCTAACACTACACTATCATTAAATAAATTAAATAAATTACCTACAAATAACTACAATTAAATACAATTACATAAACTAACTAAAGTACAAAAAATAAAAAAAGCTAAGTTACAAAAAAATAAAAAAAATAGGTTACAAACATTTTAAAAATATTACAACAATTTTAAGCTACTTACACCTAATCTAAGCCCCCTAATAAAATAACAAACCCCCCCAAAATAAAAAAATGCCCTACCCTATTCTAAATTTAAAAAGTTCAAAGCTCTTTTACCTTACCAGCCCTTAAAAGGGCCATTTGTGGGGCATGCCCTAAAGAATTCAGCTCTTTTGCCTGTAAAAGAAAATATAACCCCCCCCAACATTAAAACCCACCACCCACATACCCCTAATCTAACCCAAACCCAACTTAAAATAACCTAACTCTAATCCCCTGAAGATCATCCTACCTTTAGTCTTCTTCACTCAGCCGAGCCACCGATGGAACTGAAGAGGAGACTGGACCGGCAGAAGTGATCCTCCAAGCGGCGCTGAAGAAATCTTCCATCCGATGAAGTGATCCTCCAAGCGGCGCTGAAAAAGTCTTCCATCCGGGCGATGTCATCTTCCAAGAGGCGCTGAAGAAGTCTTCTATCCGGGCGATGTCATCTTCCAAGCGGGGTCTTCAATCTTCAATCTTCATCCCGCCGACGCGGAACATCCTTCTTTACCGACGGACTACCGACGAATGAAGGCTCCTTTAAGGGACATCATCCAAGATGGCGTCCCTTCAATTCCGATTGGCTGATAGGATTCTATCAGCCAATCGGAATTAAGGTAGGAAAAATCTGATTGGCTGATTGAATCAGCCAATCAGATTCAAGTTCAATCCGATTGGCTGATCCTATCAGCCAATCAGATTGAGCTCAGCATTCTATTGGCTGATCGAAACAGCCAATAGAATGCGAGCTCAATCTGATTGGCTGATTGGATCAGCCAATCGGATTGAACTTGAATCTGATTGGCTGATTCCATCAGCCAATCAGATTTTTCCTACCTTAATTCCGATTGGCTGATCAAATCCTATCAGCCAATCGGAATTGAAGGGACACCATCTTGGATGACGTCCCTTAAAGGAGCCTTCATTCGTCGGTAGTCCGTCGGTAAAGAAGGATGTTCCGCGTCGGCGGGATGAAGATTCAAGACCCGGCTTGGAAGATGACATCTCCCGGATAGAAGACTTCTTCAGCGCCTCTTGGAAGATGACATCGCCCGGATGGAAGACTTTTTCAGCGCCGCTTGGAGGATCACTTCATCGGATGGAAGATTTCTTCAGCGCCGCTTGGAGGATCACTTCTGCCGGTCCGGGTCTCCTCTTCAGTTCCATCGGTGGCTCGGCTGAGTGAAGACGACTAAAGGTAGGATGATCTTCAGGGGATTAGTGTTAGGTTATTTTAAGGGGGGTTTGGGTTAGATTAGGGGTATGTGGGTGGTGGGTTTTAATGTTGGGGGGGGGTTATATTTTTCTTTTACAGGCAAAAGAGCTGAATTCTTTGGGGCATGCCCCACAAATGGCCCTTTTAAAGGGCTGGTAAGGTAAAAGAGCTTTGAACTTTTTTTAATTTAGAATAGGGTAGGGCATTTTTTTTATTTTGGGGGGTTTGTTATTTTATTAGGGGGCTTAGATTAGGTGTAAGTAGCTTAAAATTGTTGTCATATTTTTAAAAATGTTTGTAACCTATTTTTTTTATTTTTTGTAACTTAGCTTTTTTTATTTTTTGTACTTTAGTTAGTTTATGTAATTGTATTTAATTGTAGTTATTTGTAGGTAATTTATTTAATTTATTTAATGATAGTGTAGTGTTAGGTTTAATTGTAACTTAGGTTAGGATTTATTTTACAGGTAATTTTGTATTTATTTTAGCTAGGTAGTTATTAAATAGTTAATAACTATTTAATAACTATTCTAACTAGCTAAAATAAATACAAAGTTACCTGTAAAATAAAAATAAATCCTAAGATAGCTACAAAATAATTCTTATTTATATTGTAGCTATATTAGGGTTATTTTAAAGGTAAGTATTTAGTTTTAAAAAGGAATAATTTATTAAAGTATAGTGTAGTGTTAGGTGTAATTGTAACTTAGGTTAGTTTTTATTTTACAGGTAAATTTCTCTTTATTTTAGCTAGGTAGCTATTAAATATTTAATAACTATTTAATAGATATTGTACCTAGTTAAAATAAATTGAAATTTGCCTTTAAAATAAAAATAAATCCTAAGATAGCTACAATATAATTATTATTTATATTGTAGCTATATTAGGGTTTATTTTAAAGGTAAGTATTTAGTTTTAAATAGGATTAATTTAGTTCATAATAGAAATAGTATTAGATTTATTTAATTAATATTTAAGTTCGGGGGGGTGTTAGGGTTAGTGTTAGACTTAGGTTTAGGGGTTAATAAATGTATTACAGTGGCGGCGGTGTAGTGGGGGGCAGGATAGGGGTTAATAAATTTATTATAGGTGGCGACGGTGTAGGGGGGGCAGGATAGGGGTTAATAGGTATAATGTAGGTGGCAGCGGTGTCCGGGAGTGGCGGTTTAGGGGTTAATACATTTATCAGAGTTGCGGCAGGGTCTAGGAGCGGCGGTTTAGGGGTTAATACATTTATCAGAGTTGCGGAAGGGTCTAGGAGCGGCGGTTTAGGGGTTAATAACTTTATTTAGTTGCAGGGGGCTCCGGGGGCGCCGGTATAGGGGGTAGAACAGTGTAGTTAGTGTGAGTGCTTAGTGACAGGCTAGCAATAAAGCTGGGAAAAAGCCGAAGAGCAGTGAGATCGGATGAGTGATAACTCTCACAGTCCGCTGCTCATCGCCCCGCGGCTTTTTGACAGCTTTATTTGATAACTTAGGAGAAATTATTCAGGTCCGCGGCGGCGATGTGAGTCGAGTTTAGGCGGGCGTATTGGGCCGGCGAAGGCAGGAAAGTTGACACGTTGATAACTACCCCCCATTATACAGTAGTTAATAAAAAAAACAACATATTTTACAATTTGATACAGTTTAGTGCAACAAAAATCTTCATACAAATTTTCATTTACACAGTTTAGCTTAATTACATTCAACAAATTTCTGCAAATCTGTGAATTTTATTTCTCATTTAAGGCACAGTGGAAATAAAGACATTAAACTGTCAGATACATCACATTATTAAATAAATAAGAGTACAAAAGTACAGTATTAAATATCTGAAATTAACATTTTACAAGTTGTTAAAAAATAAGGGAGAAAGATATTCTAAGAACAGATAATTAAGGGAGCCTGAGAGATTGTAAAAAGGTTTGGAAAAATAAGGGTAATCCCTGAAAATAAGGGAGGGCCAATGTTCTATATAAAAGGGAATTTGTTCTTTGTATTTTTAGATAAAATATTCCTATATATATCTGTATATATCTATACATATACAGTGTATATATATATATATATATATATATATATATATATATATATACACACAGTATCTCACAAAAGTGAGTCCCCCTTACATTTCATGTGACAACACTGAAGAAATGACACTTTCCTACAATGTAAAGTAGTGAGTACAGCCTGTATAACAGTGTAAATTTGCTGTCCCCTCAAAATATCTCAACGCACAGCCATTAATGTCTAAACCGTTGGCAACAAAAGTGAGTACACCGCTAAGTGGAAATGTCCAAATTGGGCCCAATTAGCCATTTTCCGTCCCTGGTGTCATACATGTCAAGTGTGTCTTGCCTACAGTCAAGCATGGTGGTGGGAGTGTCATGGTCTAGGCCTGCATGAGTGCTGCCAGCACTGGGGAGCTACAGTTCATTGAGGGAACCATGAATGCCAACATGTACTGTTACATACTGAAGCAGAGCATGATCCCCTCCCTTCGGAGATTGGGCCGCAGGGCAGTATTCCAACATGATAACAACCCCAAACACACCTCCAAGACGACTACTGCCTTGCTAAAGAAGCTGAGGGTAAAGGTGATGGACTGGCCAAGCATGTCTCCTGACCTAAAACCTATTGAGCATCTGTGGGGCATCCTCAAATGGAAGTTGGGGGAGCGCAAGGTTTTTAACATCCACCAGCTCCGTGATGTCATCATGGAGGAGTGGAAGGGGACTCCAGTGGCAACCTGTGAAGCTCTGGTAAACTCCATGCCCAAGAGGGTTAAGGCAGTGCTGAAAAATAATGGTGGCCACACAAAATATTGACACTTTGGGCCCAATTTGGACATTTTCACTTAGCGGTTGTACTCACTTTTGTTGCCAACAGTTTAGACATTAATGGCGTTGTGTTGAGTTATTTTGAGGGGACAGCACATTTACACTGTTATACAGGCTGTGCACTCACTACTTTACATTGTAGCAGCAAAGTGTAATTTCTTCAGTGTTGTCACATGAAAAGATATAATAAAATATTTACAAAAATGTGAGGAGTGTACTCAGTTTTGTGAGATACTGTATATGTATATGTATGTATGTATATATATATATATATATATATATATAATGTATAAATATATATTTGTTTCCATTGCGTAAAGAACATTGGAATATGAAATATTAATATTTGTATGTCATGTTAGCACTAATGAGAATATGTGATGGTGTTTGCACAAGAGTGGGGTGATTTTTTCCACTTACTTCTATGGTGGAATATGTGAATGCGCACATTTTAAATTTAGAATTAAGTTCTTAATGCTAGCGGAGTTATTGCTCTAGTGGAAACGCAAAATACCATTCCACTTGTAATCTGGCCCAATAGGTTCCAAATATGTTTAGAGGGACATAAAACCCAAAAATTTCTCTCTGAGAGCTTGAGAAAGGCTATCCGCTAATTTTTGGCCCTTCAGGGCTTCCATAATTTGATTATTCTTTGACTGTAGCAGTAATTCCAAAAAAGTGTGACCATCCGCAGCTGAAAAGGTCTACAACAATAGGACGTACCAAAGCGCTGTGTAAGGCACACCAAAGACTGCATATTACAGAAGAAATCACCAAGGGAGAAGGATCCACACAAACACGGTTACCCTTGGATGTTTTTGTGACCGTAATTACAACCTGAAGATTACGAATTGATTTTGCCTAAGCCTCACGCTGCAGAGGGCTTTAATGTGTATGCACACTATTTGCTCTGACACAGGCTGTTTTGAGAAAGGAACTTTTTATGCTGAACTTTTCTGCTGATTCTCACATTCAGCAGCTTCCCTTTATGTGTAAAAGACAAAAGAGAAACGAGCGCAAAACCACTCTAAGGGTAAAAGTTTTAACATTCACTTAAAAAGCGCAAATATAAAAACAGACGCACAAGATATAAAAACAAAGTGTGCAATGAAAGATATCACTATGTAGTCCTTCTTGGCAGCAAGCTATGAAGTCTTTTCCTAGAACAACTATTTCGATCCTGCAGTTTCAGCGAGCAATCACAGCCTCATACGTTCCAGGAAAGCGGAGCAACTCTAGGGCATTAGAGCTTGCATCGGATAGGACCCACGAAATCCTCTTTGTATATTTGTTTTCACTCAATGGGGCATATGTATCAAGCTCCGAATGGAGCTTGATGCCCCATGTTTCTGGCAAGCCTGCACGCTCGCCAGAAACAGCAGTTATGAAGCAGCGGTCACAAAGACCGCTGCTCCATAACCTGTCAGCCTGCTCTGAGCAGGTGGACAGACATCGCCGGAAATCAACCCGATCAAGTACGATCGGGTTGATTGACACCCCCCCTGCTGACGGCCCATTGGCCGCGAGTCTGCAGGGGGGCGGCATTGCACCAGCAGCTCTTGTGAGCTGCTGGTGCAATGCTGAACATGGTGAGCGTATTGCTCGCCGTATTCAGCGAGGTCTGGCGGACCTGATCCGCACTGTCAGATCAGGTCCGCCAGACTTTCATAACTAGGGGCCTATGTGTGTGTGCTAACATTTTGTACGTTGTATTTGATGAATAGAATTTTATGAAGTGTTCTTTTTGTTTTACTTATTAATTTTTGCATAGATTATTAAATTATTTTATCCAATGATTTATATCATGTAGTCCGTGCAATACTTCTTTATTCTACATTGTATATTTTATATTTATATATTCTATCATCTCATTTGTTTTTTAGCTACACTAATTTAGCTTTTTTAGAGCCCCTGTTCACATATTTTATGTGTGTGCTTTTACATACACATATCATCTTCTCCTCTTTTTATTTGCTTCTTAGTGAGATTTATTGGGGGTATTGCTCTAGGAGCGCAGTATTCCTGACACTGTTTGCTTTGGTATAAGACATTGAAACAGAATTTGAGGCAGTTTAATAAAGTAAGATAAATGTAATGCTAAACATATTGTAGACTATATATTTGTGTTCATCAGATGGAATCACACGTTATTTTTAAATGATAAACGTGAAGCTTCTCTTGCAAACAAAACAAAATACATTTTTGTTACATAAGAGTATATAGGCAATATCAATATTAAAGTGATGGTAAACTTTCCCCTATTAAAAAAATCAGATCAGGAATATAAGTGATATTTTAGATAGAGTTTAATTCATCAGTTGTAATGAAGTTGCACTATAAATTACTTTTAAATATAGATATAAAGAACATGTAGTGCTAAATATTGGAAGACAGGGGTCCCTACCTGGTCTGAAATAATTAATAAGATACAATACACATACAATATGTACGAATTGGCATCTGGGATCCTAGACAACAAGAACACATTTCATCAGATCTGGTTCTATTGGATAAATGGGGATGCTTCAGACCGGGATCTACCCAATAGGAGAACCATACCTTGATCAACATGCATTACACACTTAGATTAAAAAGCACTACCATGATAAGCTTACCCAGCTGTTGCTGGATATGTTGTCACCTTTACCCATGTTATATCCCCCCCCCCCTTTTTTTCCATATAAATTTATGGTATAACTTACCTTCCTTGTCTTACATTGCTCAAGGGGATAAGCTCTCCCCCTTTCTCTTTTATGTCTCTTAGAGGGAGGTCTAGGACACCATATATGTTATGTTTTACATCATGATTGCGGAGAACTGAGATCTAATTTTTGAATATTTGAGTTATACAAGTTTGAAACTTTATTTGTTATGACAATGTGTTTTATTTTCAATTTGTTTGAAAATGTAATTGGCAAATTTTGATGTAAATGTACTTCATAAATCTTTGCAAACTTTAATGAAAAATATTTAAACATAAATATAGATATAAAATGCATATACCCCACACTCCGCCACCCATTTCAAAAGTCAATTTTTTCTGTGAGCAAACAGTTTGAATTGTTGTCCAATCAGCGCTCTAGCTACAACAAAAGTGCCATATGGGGAGAGCTCTGATTGGAGAACAATTCAAACTTAGCTCACAAAAAAATTTACTTTTGAAGTGGGCGACGGAGGTATTTGAATTTTATATCTATATTAAAAAGAAAGTTATAGTGCAACTTAATTACAACTGATGAATTAAACTCCATCTAAAATATCATTCCAGTTATGTTTTTATAAAGGGGAGAGTTTACCATCATTTTAAGTTATTATGATCAATTATCTAACTGTTCTGAAAATCAGTATTTGTTTATATCACTAAAAGAACAAGACATAAATACTAATCTGATATTGTTGAATTTGGACATTAACAACTAGGGCTGCCACCTGTCTGGGCATGTCCAGAACAGTTTGGGTTTCCATTTGTGTGTCCGGATTTGAAGCTTAGATATTTGCATGAAAACGTTTGGTGGGAAATGTGGTGCAAATTTACAATTCTTAGCAGTACTGTACAAGTACTGTTCTTACTAAGTGATCGCTCCTACATGATGCTTAGCTGTGGTGTGAGATTGTATTTGTCTTTGTGTTTGTCAGTGTCTTTGTGTGTGTGTTTGTCAGTGTCTTTGTGTGTGTGTTTGTCAGTGTCTTTGTGTGTGTGTGTGTGTGTGGAAAAAGTGGGTTATAGAGTGGCGCACTAGGCAGAGCTCATCACAATATAAATATAAAAATAAAAATGTAAAAAATACATATGAAAATATCAATATAATATATGAATATAAAACCTAAAAAGGAGAAGCATTAAAAAAGGGACATATAAGAAACTGTAGTGTATATATAAATAAATAAACTAATCATCAGTTAATATTATTACCAAAATCAAAGTCAATTCAATAACAGATATACACAAGATAAAACTTAAAAGTTCATAAGGTACTATAAGACTCTAAAATATATAACTTAATAAATCAAAATAAGTAAGATGTGGCCACATCAAATAAATAACTGAGTAGACATTAAAATGTGATATACTATTACCTCTAAATAAATAACATCATAAAAATAGTCTAGGAGAAAAGTCACATAAAAACAGAGTAATTGCAGCTATATAGTGATTTCTGGTATCAAGAACGGATAAGAGATGGCAATCTGCTATATCCAAATTAGTGTGTCAAAAAAATCCATTTAACTGTCAATTTTGTAGATAAAAGTTGATAGTCTGCAACCTTTTGTTAAGAATGGAAGAATGTCAGTAAAAAATACACACCAAATCGGTCTTTTATACGGCGTCCGTTTTGTAATCTCAGTGGGGTATCCCCCATAAGTTCCAGTTAGTACGGTAAGTCACAATAGTCGCTGACCGGTCAGTATTAAGTTAACAACCATAAAGTTCAATGATGGAATAGGGAGTATACAGGTGGCCCTCGGTTTACAACGGTTCAATTTACACCGTTTCAGAATAACAACCTTTTTTTACAGTCATGTGACTGCTATTGAAAAGCATTGATAAGCAGTGCATTGATTAAAATAGCCAGTAGGTGGAGCTGTCCGCTTGTGTTGCAGCAAAGCCAAGCAAGCTGAAATTAATCAGTTAACCAGACCTGAGCTATCGAGCAGATTTCAAAGGAACAAGATCTTCCTGTCTATAAATCGGTCCAGATTGGAATGCATAGAAATAACTGTTTGCAGAAAAATGCAAGTGAAGTCTGTGTTGTGTGATTATTTTATTAGGTTTATAATGCTGTTTAGCAATGTTTTTGTTCATTTAACTTAGTTTAATTATATATTCTGTATTGTGTGATTATTTTATTAGGTTTATAATGCTGTTTAGCATTTAAAGTCTTCATTTCAAAGCTTTAAAAATAATGTATTAGGTGTTACTTATGACAATTTTGAGAGGGGCCTGGAACTTAACTCCCTCACTTCCCATTGACTTACATTATAAACTGGGTTTCAATTTACAACAGTTTCGATTTGCAACCATTCCTTCTGGAACCTAACCCCGGCGTAAAGTGAGGGCTACCTGTATTGTAAACGTACCTGACAGACTTAGTGGCTGCGAGCGGCTCCGATGCTGTTACAACGCTCTCGACAGAGCAATCAGCTGTGAGCACTCCACGCTAAGTTTCACTTCACTCCAAGCGTGACTTTGATTTTGGTAATATTAACTGATGGTTAGTTTATTTATTTATATATACACTACAGTTTATTATTATGTCCCCTTTTTTAATGCTTCCCCTTTTTAGGTCTTATATTCATATATTATATTGATATTTTCATATATATTTTTTACATTTTTATTTTTATATTTATATTGTGATGAGCTCTGCCTAGTGCGCCACTCTATAACCCACTTTTTCCTATTACCATATTTTTAACTGTGTTAGAGAGATCGCAATTTATTTTAGAGTTGGCATTGAGCTCCTAGGTAACAGTCCAGACCTATCACTTAGCTTTCTATCTTTGTGTGTGTGTGAGTTTGTGTGTGAGTGTGTGTGTGAGTTTGTGTGTGTGAGTCTGTGTATGAAAGAGTGAGTGTGTGTGTGATAGAGAGTGTGTGTCAGAGAGAATGAGTGTGTGTAAGAGAGAATGAGTGTGTGTAAGAGAGAATGAGTGTGTGTGTGTGTGAGAGTTTGTGTGAGTATGCGTGTAAGAGTGTATGTGTTAGTGTGTGTGTGAGAGAGTATGTGTGTGTTAGTGTGTGTGTGAGAGAGTATGTGTGTGTTAGTGTGTGTGTGTGTGAGAGTTTGTGTGAGTATGTGTAAAAGAGTGTATGTGTTAGTGTCTGTGTGAGATAGAGGTTGTGTGAGAGTGTGAATATCTATGTAAGAGATTTTGTTTACTTGCTATTAAACATAGTGTGCCAAAAACTTTTCCTGTGCTGAGCTGTTTAAGTTTGGCCTGAACTAAAAGTGGCAACCCTATTAACAAGATAGAGATGATATGCAGGGAATTAGTCATTTATATAGCATTAAGTAACACTAAATAATTGAAAGATTTAAGGCCTCTGTTACTCCTATTTGGGAAGATGCTATACAAAGACTATGATATGAAATATTGTATTAAATATGGAGAAACAGATTTACTAAGTAGAAAAACTGATAACTTGAGAAACTAAGCCTCACTGAGAAAAGTAAGGGACATAAGCAAGGAAAAGAAAGCAACCTTTTAATTTATATACTGTAGCTCAGTCTATCTCCAAAGCTGGGGTAGTTCTTCCAAGCACCCATGGGTCTTTATTCTGATTTACAAAGCTTTCACAGGCCCAGTGTGTTGGATTCCCACTCATTATCTACATATGAAAAGATAAATTCCTCAAGACACTAACATAATATGCACATAGCACAGATTGTCAGCTCACTCACCTCTATCCGTAGTCAAAACACATTACGTACTTTGAGGAAGATGTTATAAAGTTTGGCCCAGTTTTCCCCAAAAGCCCAGGAGGTGATGTTCCCCATATAGTAGGTTTCTTCCTCCATGTCATTGGCAAGATGTCTAATAAAATATTAGGGGGAAATGAGTGATAATCAAATATGAGTTTACTGCAGAGTTGAGTTAGCATCATATAAGTATTAAAGGCACAGTCCTACTTTGTTTATTGTTTAAAAAGATAGATAATCCCTTTATTACCCATTCCCTGGTTTTGCATAACCAACACTATTATATTAATAAATGTTTTACCTCTGTGATTACCTTGTATCTAAGTCTCTGCAGACTGACTGCTTATCTCAGGTATTTTAACAGACTTGCATTTTAGCCAATCAGTGCTAAATAACTCCTCGGGGAGTGAGCACAATGTTATCTATATGGCACACATGAACTAGCACTGTTTAACTGTAGAAAAACTGTCAAAATGCACCGAGATAGGAGGCGGGACCTCAACGGTTTAGAAAACAGTTTGAGCCTGCCTAGGTTTAGCTTTTAAAAAAGAATACCAAGAGAACAAATCAAATTTGATGATAAAAGTAAATTGTAAAGTTGATTAAAGGGACAGTCTACACCAGAATTGTTATTGTTTAAAAAGATAGATAATCCCTTTATTACCCATTCCCCAGTTTTGCATAACCAACTCTGTTATATAAATATACTTTTTACCTCTGTGATTACTTTGTATTTAAACCCTCTGCTGACTGTCCCCTTATCTCACTGCTTTTGACAGACTTGCAGTTTAGCCAATCATTGCAGACTCCTAAATAACTTCTCGGGGAGTGAGCACAAATTTATCTTATATGACACACATGAACTTGTACTGTAAAACTGTGAAAAACTTTCAAAATGCTATGAGCTAAGAGGCAGTTTCAACGGTTTAGAAATCAGTTTGAGCCTACCTAGGTTTAGCTTTTCAAAAATACCACCAAGGGAACAAAGCAAATTTGAAAGTTGTTTAAAATTGCATGCCCTATATGAATCATGCAAGTTTAATTTAGACTAGACTGTCCCTTTAAAATTGCATGCCCTATATGAATCATGAAAGGTTTAATTTGGACTAGACTGTCCCTTTAATACGAATCTACATGATGGCTTAAAAGCACAGTGTCAGGTGACATTTTAAGTCCATTAAACACAGTATTAAGGAGTCCACAGTTATACCCCTAAAATTTAAAAACAACAAAGGATTTCAGCCGCTACTTCTATATTAATACCAACATTTATACAAGCATAAGGGTCAACACATTGTATTGCCGATAGGTGGCAGTATACTGAATAGTTTTATTAATGTGTTTTAATACACAGGTGATGGTTTGATACACAGGTTTCACCAATTTAAAATTACAAATGTGTAATATAAGGAGAGTGGTATAATCTATATATATATAGCATAACATTAAGGCTTAATACTCAAAACACTGCTGTCTGTTGACCCAAAGCTTGAATAAATGTTGGTTTTAACCTAGAGATTAATGTTGGAGAAATCATTTGACGGCGTGTAGGGTCCATGCATGTCAAGTATGGCTTAAAGTGCAATATTTTAAAAGTAGTAAGATAGGTCAGTTGCTAGGGGACAAGTCACTTTTACAATGTACTAGTTTGTGGTATATGAGGTCTGAAATACTAAACAAGGGCTCCTGGTTATCAAATAGTTTGTAGGATAATCTCAATTTTAAAATGCATGAATATCTCTTGCTTATTTACTTCAGTACCTTATCTTTGTCTCTTCCCTTTAGTAGTTACAAATGCTCAACGTGACTGCGCTTTTCTTACATAAAATATATAACTACTAGTCCTAAAAAGCCTGTGTGCACGGGTCCAAAATCCCCATCCACTTGATCCCTTCTCGCCCCCTTCCCTCCTCCCCCTACCCTGACGCTCTCAACTTTTTTTTTTCTGTGGTGTAGTGCAGTGGTACGCCCCCTCTTCGTTCTATCAACAGCAGTGAAATATAATTGCGGCATGAAATAATTACACCATTGTCTAACCACTTCTTTTCACATCACTAATATATAATGTCTTGTTTACATTACTCCCCCATCTACCTCTATATATTCTTTATCAAAATATATTATGTCAGACCGAGCATTACTTACAAGGCAACAAAGAAATTCATGGGGGTGTATTACCACAGCTCGAATTGTACCTTCTCACAAGTCCTAACCATGGCCAGCAGGTACTGCATAGAAACAGGATAAAAGCATTAGTAAATAAAACTTATATTATACCCTATGAAGTCTGTTAGTAGATGTCCTGTTACACCAGTGCCCCCTTCAGTCACTAACAAGTTTCACCAACCTTGACAGAAACTCTTAGAAATGTGTCTTGCTCAAGAAAACCTCCAACTTTTCATTTTCTACAATAAAAATTAATAATTAAATGTAGATTTTTATATAGTGAACTTCTTAAGCTACAGGTCATTGTATTTATCTACAGACAAGTTTCACCAGACAGACATTCAAGGACTAACATGTATGTTCAGTAGCACCTAGGAGACAGGAAGAAAGCCCACTACTTAGGTGTCATTTTTCTTATCGGTGTCAGGCTTTTCCCTTTATACTGTAGAATTGTTAACTTGGTCTCTCAACAGCAGAGGGAATACCCACTTCATGAATAATCTAAAATGAGAGGATTAAGTTTAGAGTTGGTCACGATCTATCATTTGATAATTATCATCATGTTAACGGCTATCAATGAGCTGATTTATAGGTTGATGCAATCATGATCAGTCACTTTTATTAATTAACAGCAACAGAATTTTCATGATGGTTTTGGAGAAAAATTGCGCTATATTTAACATGTGCTAGTCATTTGTCTTTACCTGTTACTAAGAACCCCATAGTTTTGGAATGTAAGATTACTTTAGAGTATGCCAATCTCACTAACATACCCATATTACCATATTAGATGACATTAAAAAGTGATGTCACCGGGGGCGGAGCCAACCGCCAATGAAGATTGGCAGCTTAAAAGAGGAGCTCCATACAAAGACTGCTAAATAGAGCTTAAATTGCCTACTAAATCCGAATAGAATCGGCTGAAATGTTAAGGGGTGAATGCCTAAACCTTGTTAGCTGTGCAGAAGTACCCATTGAATGACTGATTCAAAGCTGCAGCCTAGCGATATGCACACCGCCTGATGGACACAGAACGAGCCTTATTAATGGCAAATTCCAGCTGCGCCACATCTTCCACTGCCTAATTAGCTAATTTAGCTCTGTTAAATATTCAAGATAGGAGACCGTACTTCTAGTGTCTTAACAATATCGAGCACCTGAAGGAAGATGGAACCGCTCACATTTATTGCAGCGCCTAACTGACATATTGGACGCACACCATGTGAGACTCTTTAAACTCTATGGAGGAAGCGTTTGGGCTCTCCTACTCAAGCACGGTGGCGGGCGCAGTATACACTATCAGCCAGGGTGGGTGGTGAATCTGCTCAGCGGAGTCCCTAGCTATACAAGTAGGGCAGCGGTCGGTTGAGCTATTGAAGCCGACGCTGCACCTGGAGGCCAGCACTTTGGAAATTTTTGAATTGACGCTCT
Source organism: Bombina bombina (assembly GCF_027579735.1). Taxonomy (NCBI): domain Eukaryota; kingdom Metazoa; phylum Chordata; class Amphibia; order Anura; family Bombinatoridae; genus Bombina; species Bombina bombina. Next base: position 80,116,415 of record NC_069505.1, on the reverse strand, counting down.
CTGATCTACCTCCCCTATACGACGGTTCTGCCCGCTCACCCACATGGGGAACAATCAGAGCAAGCTCCGACTGGTGTCCTAAGTTGTCTGGGCACGAAAGTGGGTTTGCACAATGAACTCTCTAACCAGAATTTGGCCCACAAGCTCGCTTGCATACTGGGATTCGCCGCGCATAAGCCTTTCAAGAAAACGGAGTAGATCACACCCTACGTATGTGTCGCAGCTGTGGAAAACAGTTCATGGACTGCCTTCAGCCTCCCGCCACTGAGTAGGGTAAAAAAACACTGTGCCCTTGGAATGTGGTGGGTGGCATATAAGAGTGGTGCAGGGCAAGAAATGATACTGTATCCCCTAAACAGCCTTGTGTGGCTGCTCTGAAGCTTGTACATTTATGACTGCACCACTTTCTTCAGCCTTCTCCCACCAAACCCTAACCGACGGACACTTAGTCATATATTACTCATGGACATTACAAGTTGACAAGATTGTCAGGCTGACTTATGATTTATTCACCCACCACTTCATATCCTTTTTGCATATTATTTTCAGTGTTTCTCATAATAGCTCCTGAATTATATATCTAGCCTCCATCTGCCTTTTAAATGTACAACTACAACACTGTCTGTTTAAAAGTTCGCACTCAGTTTATTATGTTATGTACATATGAGTTCCGATCATAGTTATACTTTACAGGTTTATTAATACGCATCTATTTATGTGCCACAATGGGCAATGAAAGGCTGCAGACATTGTCGATCCACTGTTAGGCTTTTGCACTTTTGCAGCAGGTCACAAAATGTTCACACTGAGTTTTCTATATTTCTTACAGCAACTCTAAATAAGAATTGTCATATTATGCTCTCTGCTGATTAAGGCTATATTTTGCATGTGGTGACTTTAGGGGCTTTCAGTTAGCTTGTGGATGTTATGAGTTGGCATTCAACTTATTTAAACACTCATAACAGTTAAAGATACATGCTTGCTCTTCTCTTGTATTTTAGCAACCTAATTATTAAGCATATCTTTGATATAGAACAAATTGTATAATCTGTATAAAGCTAAAAGCTAAAAAATTATGGAATGTGAACTCCCTGTGATTTACCGCCCAGTTTCTGACTAGATCCTTCTGGGTATAGGGCCCATACCCAGGGATAGAACCAAAGACAAATTAGACATAAAGATGTAACTTCCCTTTTCTTTATAAGAACGATGGTATATTTGAAATGTATAACAATTACCTTTACCATAGCATATTTTCTTATTATTGACCTGTATGTATTTTAAGTTCCCAGGCAATAGCTTTCCATGTTCTTACGTGAATGCACAATATTTTCCCCTTTGTTGCATAAACATTACCACAGGTGCCTATTATAGTAATTACAGAGGTTATTTATTAATAGAATTCAGCCTAATATTTAATATCTATAACACCCCAGTCTCTATACAAAAAGGAAAGGATAGATAAATAATTAAAACACTTTTCCGTTTCCTCACCCAATTTGGGAATTTACTCTACCACCTCCCCCCCCCCCACATAATGGACCTCCTAGATGAGGAGGGCTACATACGCGGCTTCTCTCGTTTATGCCGCAACCCTAAATACCTCCCTAGCATTTGTTTTTTCAATTTACCACAGTACTGACTCTAATCACTACATTTCACTCAGCAGGACTGATCAACACTACTTTCCAGTAGAGTCTCTGATTGTTTCATTACGTTACTTTCATCTAAAGATAGTACTTTCATTGTGGTCATTACTCCATATGTTAATTGCCAATCTAATTTTAGCTTATAGGTCTACAGGTGACCGTTCAAATCACTAAACTTCCTCTCTCAGAGTTTGATGCATGTTTTTAGAGGCACAAGAGTTGCCTTCAATGGCAAATGAGGAAACGCATTTTGTTTAGACTATGTTAACAAGAAAAAGAGGTTCCAGTCTATTGCATTGTATCATCTATAATGTGAATTATTTTTAGTTTGTCTTATGCTATGTTTTTTTTATAAGCTGTATTATTTCGCACAACCTCAATAAAAATATATATAAAAAAAAAAAAGTGATGTCACCAATCTGATACAAATGCTACCTGTATACAGTACAAGAATACGTCTCTATGTGCGAAATATGTGCCCGATGCAAATATGATAAACAAGATCCTTGTGAATTAGTAAAATCCTTTCCGATACAACCAACACCATGGCACACAACATCTAAGGATTTCATAGTGGATTTACCCCCATCACAACAATATACTGTTATAATGGTAACTGTTGATCACCTCACAAAGATGGCTCACTTCATCCTTCTACCAAAAGTTCCCACAGCTCTAAAGATAGCCACAATCTTCCTTACTCATATTGTAAATCTCAATGGTCTCCCATCTAACATTATAACAGAGGATCACAGTTCACATCCAACTTTTGGAAAGAATTATGTAAAATGTTGAACATAAACAGAAAACTTACAAGTGCATACCATCCACAAACTAATGGAAAAACAGAAAGAGTTAATCAGATTCTAGAACAATATCTCAGTTGCTTTTGCTCACATTTACAAGATGATTGGAGTTTTCATATAACAATTCCATTAGTGCCACCACCAAGAAGACTCCATTTTTTGCTAATTATGGTTTCCATCCATCCTTACCAGATCACATACCCTCACATTCTCATTGTCCAGCAGTCAATAAATATACAAAAAATATCCAAGAAAGTTTGAAGATGATCAAAAATAACTTCCAAAAAGCTCAAACTAATATAAAATGTTATTACGACAAGACTAGAAGACGATCACCATCTTATCAATTAGGAGATAAGGTGTGGTTATCCACAAAAAAAAGTAAAAATAAACATTCAATATCGTAAATTGGGAAACCTATACATTGGTTCTTTACCTATAATCCATATGATCAATGACAACACTGTAACACTGGAATTACCCTCCTCCTACAAAATACACCCAACTTTCCACGGAGCTTTACTTAAAGGGATAGTCTAGTGAAAATTAAACTTCCATGATTCAGAATAGAGCATGCAATTTTAAGCAACTTTCTAATTTACTCCTATTATCAATTCTTCATTCTCTTGGTATCTTTATTATTTGTAACGCTTAGAAGCCGGACCATATTTGGTTCAGCCACCCGGGGTAGTGCTTGCTAATTGGATGGATACATTAAGACACCAATCAGCAAGTGCTACCCAGGGAGCTGAACCAAACAATGGGCCCGGCTTCTAAGCTTACATTCTTGCTTTTTGAAATAAAGATACCAAGAGAATGAAGAAAAATTGATAATGGGAGTAAATTAGAAAGTTGCCATAAAATTGCATGCTCTATCTGAAGCAGGAAAGTTTAATTTTGACTAGACTATCCCTTTAAGCCTTACAAAAATAACACAGCCTCCACCACCAGTGCAAATACAAGGCCAAACGAAATATGAGATTGGTGAAAATAATATTATTCCAGCATTCACAGAAGGGAACCTCCAGTATTTAATATGTTGGAAAGGCTATAGACCAGAAGAAGACACATGGGAGAATCATAAGGGTATACATGCCCCAAGGTTACTGAAGGCTTTTCTTCTCAGATATCCCCATAAACAAAGACCTATAACCTCATTGATTTTTCCATACGGAGGGGGACCTATAAGGAGTACTGTCTCTTTAAGAACGTCTAAAGAGAGGAAAGATATAGGAGTGGTTATTATGAACTTCCCTTTATAACTCCACCTCACTAAATCATCAATGCTTAGTTATTCTAATTGCATGTATGTTGCTTGCTACAAGAACCTGAGCGGTTGCTGCATCTCCCTCTCCCACTGGTGTTGCGTGAGAGGAAACTTATTTTAAACTCTACTGCTTCCATCCAGTAAATTCCCGAGACATTCCCTACCACATTTGTATCTGTTGAACAATAGCTGCTGTTAGTGTGTACACAGGATACACTTCCATTCATCAGAGCCAGTGATTCAACACCTGGGAAAAATCTGGTCAGCGTCTCCAAGTCTTAGCTACATCCTCTCAGAGTGTTTTGAGGGAATTCCCCAAAACCATGCAGGCACTGCTTACCAACCGATCTTAGACAGCATATACAGGATACAAAGGTATTCATCTTTACATTTAAACTTCTGCTCGGCTAACAAGAGACTACAAAGTAGTTACTGATCTATTTAAATGTATTACTTAAATATTCAGTGTTTATGGAAACTTTCTGCTATGCAGTAGCTATCAAGATATAATTGTGAAACTCTCTTTTCTAACTAATCTTTAAAGGGACAGTAATCCTTTCTCCATTTATAACAAACTCTTAAAGGGATGGAGATTGCTGTCCAACAACTATAACTAGGGTGACCATATTGCCGCTTTAAAAAGGAACACACATGAAAAAAGACATATGTCAGGGGTTCAGCCTTGACATATGTATTTTTCATATGTGTCCATTTTTAAAGCAGCAATATGGTCACCCTAACTATAACAAAACCTTAAAGTGAGAGTGTTTTCTTTCATGTGACAAAACCTCAAATGAAGTGTTGCTTTCAAACCCTTAAAAGGATAGTGTTGTCTTCTTCAAACTCCTTAAAAGGACAAGTACTTTTTCTACTAATCCTTAAAGTAATAGCATTGCTCCTTATCAAATATAACTCAACCTGTAAAGGACTGTATGCTTCTAAACAAAGTCCTTTCGCCTTTAAAGGAGTAGTGTTACACCTCAACTAATTATTTAAATCTTAAAAGGAACAAATTCTACATTTCTGCAGTTGTGATCCAATTGTAAATAAATTAATTCCTGACACACGGAGGCATCTGGGGAGTCATCATGACACTTATAGAGATTGGAAGTGAATCAACTGGTAGTTGGGGAGGGCCATAGTGGTTAGAGGCGGATTTGTCTTAAGACATGATAATATATTAGGGGATATGAGGCACCGCTATCGCCCTGGCGGGGGTTATCTGATCAATAAGGAACTTGATTTATTTTGCAATAATTTAAGAAATGCTATTTTTGGATAATTTAATTACTGCACTTTTAATTACGGCAGTTGGTATAAAGTTTTGGTGGCAAGAGTTCTGCTTGCTAAAGGTAAGGTATTCCCTTGTGGCAGTGAAAGGTCCCAGTCCTTATAGCATAGTCTGTAGAAAGCAGAGGACAGAGCTAATGGGGAGGGAATGATACTTAAGGAGTTGGAGTTTGAAGTGCACTCCTCTGCGGGTCTGCTGACCCAAGGTTTATTGTTGGGCGCTTCTCCAGCTAGAGTATGCACAGTGGGCAAATTCTGGGCCCTGTCCTGCTATATGCCTGGGTTTAACTCAGTTTCCACGTATTTGTTCTATAGCATTGACCTAACGTTAACTTGTGTTTCAATAAATGCGACCATGTTGGTCTTTCCTTCAACTCCTTGTGTGTGTGTTTTTATTTGGTTAGATAGTCATTGTGTTTACTTATTGTATCACTGCCTGTAATGGGAAACGTTAAAACCTTATGTTAGCAGAGAGACCCCTTAGACTGGAGCTCCTTAATGGTAAACTTAGCCATCTAAGTCAGTGAGTGTATTTGAAACAGTCTTACCATCTAGTGGGTTGGGTTAGGCCTTACCTTCTTCTTTCTGATTGGCTGTTGCTGCATTCTCTGTCCCTTCCTCACTTCCCACTAATATTTTATTGTTTTACAGGTTTAGTAGTTGCTGGGAGTTAGACACTGAGGATTCAAGCTTGCCATAGGTTGCTCTAGGGAATCCCATGGCTGAGGCATGGGTAGTTGGCTTGTTGTAAGTCCATGGCTTAATTTTTGCTCCCAAAGTAATGCATGCAAAACAAGCTAGCATGCCCTGTAGCTTACTAAGTGTGGGAATATATGCATGTTTTACATCCTGCGAAAAAAAAGGGGGTGTACTAAGGCACTACTAATGTTGTAATGCAGGAATTTAATTTGCTCAGAATAACCCAGCTTAGTATGATTGCTGGGTTATATTGATAGAGAGATTGAGTGCTATGTACTAACACAAACTAGAAACAAATCAGTATTAAACTGACAGAAATGTACATCTATTTAGCACTCGTGTTCCTGCGACATTATTAAGTGGATAATGACATATATGAGCCTCCTCGGCGGAGTTCAAAGGCTAGAATTTACAATTTAACCTTTATTGGGAATTATTAAAAACATTTACATATATACAAGGACAAAACTTTTAAAATTAACGTCTGCTGTTGAGAACAATTTATAAGTATGTTAGCACTCAATATGAATCAGTGTCAAGTGGTTTATAAGCTACTGTGGTTACTTAGCTTGTAGCTTAATAGTTTCAAATCGAACAAAGGGTACAATCGACTCACAAGTAATCTAATTACTATGCTAGTGTCAATTTATGCAGTACTATGATTGTACCATTATTTATGGTATTGCTGGAGTCGAAAATAAAAATTATATAACTGCAGTCTATCTAATGATACTAGCTAATTGATTGAAAATTCCATAAGGATAGCAAAACCAATGCTACTTTTTGGATAAAGACTTAAATGACCTGGTTAGGTATAATGGATATATTCCACCTTCTTGCTTACTTTCTTAAGTGTATATACATATTATTTAGATTTTAATTATACACTTGGTGTCAGTGTATTGATTTACCTTCTCCCTTACATCCGATTGGGTATAAGGTTTACTATGTATTATTCTTAATAAAGAATTCCAAGGTGTAGATCGTGTGGGTATTTCACTCCAGATACTATTCCAGATATCTCAGTGACTAATATTAGCCCCTTATTTCCTCTACAGGGTCTTATGATTTTTTAGATTGTCTTCCAGATATACTTCTATTTGGTTCTTTTACGTATTAAATGGGTCCTAAAGTTTAGAGAGTAATTCTCAATATCGTTCTGCTTGGAAAAGTCCCAACTTATGTTATGAAGTATCACTGTGTATGTTCAAATATTTCTGAATTCACAATATAAAGTATCCAGTTATAACACTGAATTAGAGTTGTTGCAATAAATGAGTTTAAGTTGTCTCTGCAGTTGGTAATTTTGTGTTAAACATACCTAAGTAATTTGTTCAAAGTAATTTGCTCAACAGTATTTCAATAAATATACCTTTCTTATCATTGCAATATTGTCTGTGTGAGTGCCTTTACTTATGTGTTTAACTTTTTATGTATTACCACTTTGGCTATAAATTTTCATTTATTTTTATCAGTGTTAGAGGTAAAATACTTTATTTATCGTTTTTAGTTTTCCATTTATATTCAGTGGTGATTTACCAATCTTTACCTATGTTCTCTAACAAATCATTGATTGTTCTTAATAATACTTCCTTGGCCTGTAGATTTAAGGATATGCTAATATTTCTTTGCAGTTTAATAACTGCTTCGATTGAGAATCTAATTTTAATGTTAATGCTGCTATATAACCGCAACTTTATTTCGGCGGTAGATTGCCGTTAGTGCTTTATAGGCAGTTTGTAAGAAGGAAATAATTTTAATATAAATTATTTCTAAGTACCTGGAGATAAGTTACTGCTACGGACCACAAATTGTGTAGAAGTAGTTGCTTATCTATATCAATTATATTATGTTTAAAGAAAGTTAGCAATTGTACTGACGTTGGGAGTTACCTATGGTATCAGTGAAGTGTCACCGCTACCAATACGTTTAGTTCAAAGGTAGTTTTCCGTTTTTTACCGTATGAGTCCCAGGATATTTCAGAATGGGTACCAGTTTGTACTAGGTGGGCAATTTTACACAGTTGACCCTTTGACAAACCAGGTTACTGGCGAAACATGTTAGGGGAGGTGTTACTTTGTTAATTTTAGCTTGTCTGCTGTGTGTAGAAAGTTAAAGTGCGGGAAATATTTTTTAATTTAAAACTATAATGGCACTTTGCCTTCCCCGCAACCTTAGCATTGATATGTAAGCACAATTAATTAAAAGCTGTGGTTAGCTGCTAAAACTTCTCTCCGATATCTAATATTAGTCAGAGGTTCAAACTCTGGCATTTAACACAACAATCACCCATTTGGTATAGGCCGGTATCTATCTTAGAATCACCTCAATATAAAGTGATAACTTTTCCCAGAAGTCTTGCTGGGAACACACAATATAAGATTAAGGTGCCAAACTTACAAACCATTGATACGGTATAGGCCGGTAATTACTTTAGAACCATAAGCGGTTATAAAGTTAACTTTCTTTTGGCATCTATAGGTAACTTTAAACTTAAGTACAATCATTAATCCTTTTACAACTACTCATTCGGTATAGGCCGGTAACCACTTTTAGACGGCATAGGCCGGTAATTACTTTAGAACAATACAAGGTTGTAGCGCTAACTTTTTACTAGCCTCAATATGCAACTCTTAAACCAAATACAACTGCCAACTGTGTAAAATTGCCCACCTAGTACAAACCGGTACCCGTTCTGAAATATCCTGGGACTCATACGGTAAAAACCGGAAAACTACCTTTGAACTAAACGTATTGGTAGCGGTGACACTTCACTGATACCATAGGTAACTCCCAATGTCAGTACAATTGCTAACTTTCTTTAAACATAATTTAATTGATATAGATACGCAACTACTTCTACACAATTTGTGGTCCGTAGCAGTAACTTATCTCCAGGTACTTAGAGATAATTCATATTAAAATTATTTCCTTCTTACAAACTGCCTATAAAGCACTAACGGCAATCTACCGTCAAAATAAAGTTGCGGTTATATAGCAGCATTAACATTAAAATTAGATTCTCAATCAAAGCAGTTATTAAACTGCAAAGAAATATTAGCATATCCTTAAAGCTACAGGCCACAGGCAGTATTATTAAGAACAATCAATGATTTGTTAGAGAACATAGGTAAAGATTGGTAAATCACCACTGAATATAAATGGAAAACTAAAAACGATAAATAAAGTATTTTACCTCTAACACTGATAAAAATAAATGAAAATTTATAGCCAAAGTGGTAATACATAAAAAGTTAAACACATAAGTAAAGGCACTCACACAGACAATATTGCAATGATAAGAAATGTATTATTTATTGAAATACTGTTGAGCAAATTGACTCTTGAACAAATTACTTAGGTATGTTTAACACAAAATTACCAACTGCAGAGACAACTTAAACTCAATTATTGCAACAACTCTAATTCAGTGTTATACTCTGTATCTTTATATTGTGATTCAGAATATTTGAACCATACCACAGTGATACTTCATAACATAAGTTGGGACCTTTCAAGCAGACGATATTGAGAATTACTCTCTAAACTTTAGGACCCATTTAATACGTAAAAGACCAAATAGAAGTATATCTGGAAGACAATCTAAAAAAATCATAAGACCCTGTAGAGGAAATAAGGGGCTAATATTAGTCACCGAGATATCTGGAATAGTATCTGGAGTGAAATACCCACACGATCTACACCTTGGAATTCTTTATTAAGAATAATACCATAGTAAACTTATACCCAATCGGATGTAAGGGAGAAGGTAAATCAATACACTGACACCAAGTGTATAATTAAAATCTAAATAATATGTATATACACTTAAGAAAGTAAGCAAGAAGGTGGAATATATCCATTATACCTAACCAGGTCATTTAAGTCTTTAATCCAAAAAGTAGCATTGGTTTTGCTATCCTTATGGAATTTTCCATCATATTAGCTAGTATCATTAGATAGACTGCAGTTATATAATTATTATTTAGACTCCAGCAATACCATAAATAATGGTCATCATAGTAACTGCATAAATTGTCACTAGCATAGTAATTAGATTACTTGTGAGTCGAGTGACCCTTTGTTCGATTTGAAACTATTAAGCTACAAGCTAAGTAACCACAGTAGCTTATAAACCACTTGACACTGATTCATAATTGAGTGCTAACATACATATAAATTGTTCTCAACAGCAGACGTTAATTTAAAAGTTTTGTCCTTGTATATATGTAAATGTTTTTAATAATTCCCAATAAAGGTTACATTTTAAATTCTAGCTTTGAACTCCGCCGAGGTGTCTCATGTATGTCATTATCCACTTAATAATGTCGCAGGAACACGAGTGCTAAATAGATGTACATTTCTGTCAGTTTAATACTGATTTGTTCTAGTATGTTTTACATCCTGGCCGGTGGTGACAGGTCCTAGTCCTGATAGCATAGTCCGTAGGAAGTGGAGGGCCTAGCTAATGTGGAGGGCATGATATTTCAAGTCAGAGCTTAAAGTGCCCTCCTCCGTGGGTCTGCTGACCCGACGCTTCCAGGGCAGTTGCTTATAGTTGGGTGCTTCTCTGGGTGGTAACTAGCCATAGAACAACATATTATGCTATTGTTCGTCTCCAGGTTGAGCGCTTCTCTCTTTTTATTTATGCAAATTATGACATTTTGGGAAGTCTCCCTAAGTGTGATGCGGGAATCCATACGTGGACCTGTTGCTCAGTGTGCCTAGAGGGATATGGCCTGCACCTCACTGACGAGGCCCCACAATAGGCCCGAAACGTACGTCTGGGGTTTTGTTGTTTCTCTCGTTCAGAGAGGGATTGTTTGGTATTTCGGGC
>NC_069505.1:79655867-79803367 GCF_027579735.1 Bombina bombina | reverse complement strand
GTTAAATGCGGAGAGCGTATTGCTCTCCGCATTTAGCGAGGTCTTGCGGACCTGATCCGCAGTGTCGGATCAGGTCCGCAAGCCCTTTGATAAATGGGCCTGCAAGAGTATAGAATTCTTTTTATTCAAGAGACAATTTATTTTTTTGGCTGCATCTAATTTGCAATCCAATTTTCAACTACTGCACTATATTATAAAACTTTTAAAATTGCTTTATTCTCCAGTTAATCAACACATTGCAATTAAACGTGTGCTTAAGTGTAACTGCCTAATTTAACATTTTATTTTATTTAAATATGAGCTGCAGAAAATTTTTCACTTAAAAAAATCTCATCGCAGAAAGTGAAAAAAAGTTCTGCCTCTGGGTTAATAACTAGTAACTAAATATTTGTAATAATATATGTGTATATCTATGTGTGTGTATATGAATGCATATGTGTGTGTGCTTGCATGTGTGGGTAAAGTCTAAATGAAAACACTCCGCAGAAATCAGTAACACTCCCTCCACCACCCATACTTAGTGGGTGATTATGGGGCACCTACACCTCTGCGGATTCTCTCCTGGTCATATTATAGACTGGGCTGTGATGTTTTGGCTGAGTGCCAGCCCAGGGCTGTACATCTGCACACTGCACAAAGATAGCCGACAGAGAGTGATCCACAATACCACAGTTTCCCCTTCTAAGACTGCTTAGTGAGCTGAGCTAACAGAGAGCACTCCACCAAACCCCTGTACAAACATTTTGAATAGTAATTTTTCCTAATTTAGTTGAAAAAAATAAAAATAAATAGAATTATTTTGATTAATGACTAGGCGATAAGCCTGCCCAGTCTATTTTGTTAAAATGAGGTCAATCTATCCCTATCTATCTGTCCCTGTCCCTCTGTCCCTCTACCGCTGTCCCTATCCTTCTGTACCTGTCCCTATCCCTCTGTCCCTGATCCCCCCTCAAACAGCTCTCTAACCCTCCCCCCTCTATTGTCACCAGTTTAGGTACTGGCAGCTGTCTGCCATTACCTATAAACACCTTTTATTTAATTTATTTTTTTATTTTTTTCTGTAGTGTAGTGGTCCCACCACCTCACCACCCCTAAACCCCTTTTCTGTAGTGTAGCTGCCCCATCCCTCCCTGCCTTTTTTTTTTTTCTGTAGTAGGGCACTCCCACTCCCTCCCCCCTCCGCTGCTGAGCTGCCTACCCTCCTCCAGCCTACACCTCCCGCCGGCACCAGCAGAAGATCGTTACAGACGGTGACACAAACAGTGTCATTGTCTGTAACGATCAGGCATCTGGCCTCATATGGAGGCGGAGAACTGATCGCGCTCCGGCTCAATATGTGGCAGATGCTTGAAGCTTCAGGAGCTCCAGCTCTTAGCTGTTATGTTACGGCTGAGAGCTGGAGCTCCTAAAGCTGCCTCGCGCTGCAGGCTGCGCGCGACAGACACATTACAAACGCGATTATGTTGTAGATGTATGTCTGGTATTAAATTTACTACAGTGACAAGAGGCCCTCTTGAGTGCCGTGCCCTTGGTCAAGGGCCGACTTTGCTGAATGGTCAGTACGCCTCTGATGTGTGTGTGTGTATATGAAATTGACAACTGGTCAAAAAAACAAAAAAATATGCAGTGTATTAAGACTTCAAATAATGCAAAGAAAACAAGTTCATATTGGTTTTTACATAACTTTTTTTTTAATCAATAATTGAAGAAAATACATTTTCTTACCAGAAGAATATAAAGATTATTTATATGATAATAATAACTCACAGTAGAAAAAATGCACAAGTAAAAAGCAAACAGAACTGCCAATTGACAGCCACAATAACTATTAATAGTTGTTAGTACTGATGCTGGTCCGCCTACAATAAATGTCCCCTGCATTTTCAGTTGCACATGCAGAATTTTAAATAGCTAACTGAAAAATATTAAAACGTGCACTGCTAAACTGTCATACAAGAAAAAGGCTAACTAGACAAGAAGAAAGCTGTGGGCGGAGCTTAGTGGCCATTTTCAGTTGCTAACAAACGATGATTATTTAAAAGTTTCATGTACTGCTTATAAGCTTATAGATGTGGAACCTGTTGCAAGATGCTTGTCTGGTATGTAACAATAAGTAATAAAGAATAAAAATTGGGTCTAGACTGTCCCTTTAAGGGACTTTTTAAATTCACTTTGTTCACTAATTATCCTTTGTTGAACTGAATACAATATTTATCAACAGAGTTATAATGGGCACAAGGAAATTATTTTTTTTAAAAACAGAAAAGCAAAAAGCCTCATACAATCATTGAGATATCTAATTACATAAAATCTAAATTAGTTTAGGGCGGGGCATAGCTGTGCAGAGAGATGGATGCACTGCTGTGAAGCTCCATAGCCTTTTTTACTCAATTGGCTCTAAACTGTTTACTCAGGGTGTTTAACTACACTATATTTGTGGATGAACTCAGGAGAACGCTAATAGGACAACTTTAATGGCTTGAACTTGAAGATTTTGCCTTTGATCAAGGAAAATTCAGAGTTTTACATAACTGCGTTGGCCATCTTGGATTTGAACATGCAGCTGCAAAAGACATGAACCGGCTCATAAAAGGAATCATATATATTGCTGTGCATATCTAAAGGGAGTGATTGAAGAGCTTTTACACTCAGTCTGTTTTTCTTGCTTGCACTTTTTCCTGTTCAGCCACGTGGACTCTAAACCTTTACACACTAAAGTAATAATTTACTCTGCTCACTGCATATGGCAGCTAGGAGGGCTAATAGGAAATCTACAAGGATAAGAAGCCATCAGTGAGCACTTTTTTTACTCCACATGAACTAAACTTGTGTACAACACAGCCTGATAAGTCACAATTTGAAAGCATGGCAGATTCAACACCCCCCACTATAACCCAAACTTCACTAGATCAATTAACACAAATCCAGAATATAATTGCTACGCTTCCATCAAAATCTGATATTGCTGACTTAAAGTCCTTTATCAAATCAGAGTTATCCTCTATCAAAAAAGACATTAATGAATTGGGCTCAAAGATTGAGTTCCTGGAGGAAGGTCAAGAACATCTGGAATCTATGGTCAGCAACAACACCCAATATCTCAATTGCCAAGATTCTATGATTCAGGATTTACAACTGAAAGTAGAGGATTTAGATAATAGGAACAGACGCAGTAATTTACGAATCAGGGAAATCCCAGAAGATGTTACGCAAGAACAACTGACCACTTATCTTTTGCAACTCTTCAAGCACTTGGAACCCTCCCTGGATCTCACAGAGAATTCCTTAGAGAGAGCTCACAGAGCTTTACGCCCACGACCTAAACCAGAGAGTCTACCAAGGGATTTTATCTTGAAATTTGTGATGTACCAGCACAAAAAGTCAATTTGGAAACAAGCAAGATCTCAGGGATCTACAAACTTTCAAGGACACTCACTCCAGATATTCCAAGATTTATGCCCTACTACTATTGAGAAGAGACACTCTCTTAGATGTATAACTGCCATTCTGCAAGAGAACAAAATAAGATATAGATGGGGATTTCCATTTAGTCTCCTAATTCTAAAGGACGGTAAGACTCTGGTATACAAAAATGCAGATGATTTGGAAACCTTGTCCAAAAGTCTCAACTTAGACTTTTCACAACTGCAGCACCCAACTCAAGGCACACAAGACAAATCTGTGAAAGATCCTCGGCAGCAGCGAGATTCAAGTTGGTCTCTTGTCTCAAGACGAAGACATAAAGATCTACCAAATAAATGATGGAACTCTTATTTTGCTTAACATGTTGTACCAACAATGGCATACGTGAGGAACAGGTTGTATATTCCATGTTAACATGTTACAAATATATGTTTATAAAACTGACCTACAATACCATTAGCTAAAGTTATTTTGACCTAATGCAGAAAAGTTAGTATTCAATGTTTATAAATGTTCACTGGCCAGAACTACTAGGATAAGTTGATATATCCTATTCCTGAGCAAAAGATTGTTATATCATAGTTAAATGTTAGACGGTGTTATAGGTGGTTCAAAGACTGTGAGTTTCTATTGTTTCATTAAGCTTAATGCTCCCGTTCAGGATTATTAGTGGGGACTTTGTTTTGTTCAGAATAGAGCTTTAGAGGACATATATTTAAGAAAATACCCTATAAAAGTGAATTATGCTTAATACTTATTATTAATACTTATTTTGTCTTAGTTATGTGAAAATGTATTAAATGTTGAAAATGTTTTGTTTGCTTCATCCAATCGAATGTTATTCTTGAGAGTCCTAGAACATGACTCCTGATATTGTTGTGTATTCTGTTTATTTTTCTGGCAAACACCCTTCTAATGTTTAATATGGGCCATGGAGTAAAAAACGCGGCCTCAAAAATGTCAATTTTGACAACTTTCATGTTTTTATTATTTACTATTTACTCTCTTCTATATCATCTTTCTTTCTCTCTTTACTTTCTTTTGCTCAATATCACTGCAACATTAATAGTTATCTTGGCATGTCCACCTAGGGTATCTAATTTGCTCGCTATAGTTAACATACTTGCTCACTCATGGCTAAATTTCAGCAACACACTAAATCATTAGACTCCATCAGAATTCAAACAATAAATGCTAAAGGGCTTAATATCCCCGCCAAAAAAACTCAAGCGCTAAGGGACTTTAATAGGCATAAATCAGACACAGTCTTCCTACAGGAGACCCATTTTATTAAAGGTAGAGAACCAATGACATTTGCAATTAAATTCGGGACTAGTTATTAAGCTTCTCACTCAAAAACTAAAAAACAAGGGGTAGGAATTTTAATTCGAAAAAATACTCCGTTTACACCATTAGCGATAGGGAAGGCAGATATATTATTTTAGTGGGTCTTTATGGCCGACCGATAACTCTTTTATCCATATATTCTCCGAATTCCAAACAGGCCATTTTTGTTAAAAAAGTAACTAACCTAATACTAGAATACCAAAAGGGTATTTTGATTCTTTGTGGTGATTTGAACTTGCCGTTAAACCCCCAACTCGATTGTTCCTCCACGTATTCCTCAATCCCGATTTCACAAATCAGACGTACCAATAAATATCTCCAAAAGTTAGTTGTCCATGATCTCTGGAGAACTTCGTATCCAGAGAAAAGAGATTATACATTTTACTCGTATCCTTATAAACTTTATACCAGAATAGACTATATTTTTACAGATGTTACAGGGTTATCCTTATTCCACTCTACACAAATAACCCCACTAACTTGGTCTGACCATGCATCAATTTTGGGCACAATGACCTGGCCAACTAAACCGATTCAAGTGTGATAGGAAGACTGTCCTAGTCATTGAACCTAGATAACGATTTCTGAACTTCGTCTGGTGATCACAATCTTAATACGCTTCTGCCGTTAATAACGCTGAACTACAAAATCATTACTTTCGGAAAAATGCACAAATTGGTTATCTGCGTATTAAAACTTTCCAAAGAACTGTTGGCTATTTCCTAACACCAAAACCTTAAGACGCTACAGATCGCTTATGCAGGTTCTGTGTATCGCCATTGTGCAGTGACTTGGAGTTACCCGTGAGGCCGACCACCTGATCTACACACGCTGATTCGATCTGCATACGCTGTGTGCAGGGGTACTTTCCACCATTGCGGCTACCTGGATTAGCCTGCTCTCCTTTTCGGTGGACCTTTGACAAGATTTACCTCTCAGCGCACTGACTGCTGTAAAGGTCAGCCTGCTCATATGCACTTAGTTTTAGTGCCAACTCTCTTGTGAGTACATTTTCAACGTTTGCTGTTCCCTTTGGGTTTTTCTTTTTATCAGTACGATATCACAACATTAGGCGCTCTCTTTCTCTGTCTCCATTAAACCGATTCAAGACTATATATGGAGGTTGGATGAACAGTTGCTCTCAGACATGTCGGTATCACAACAAATATCAAATTCTATAACCGAATACTTCACCCTATATGACACACAAGACATACCCTACACTAGTATATGGGCAGAGCACAAATGCGTGATAAGGGTGGAATTGATGGGTATAAAAGCCTCTATGCTAAAGAAAAAACGTAAATATTTAACCTCTTTATTAGCATCTATTGCAGCACTAGAACGACGCCATAAAGCATCCCCAACTGATTATCCCTTACTAACTGCCCTACAGTTAGAAAGATTTAAGTTAGCTTCCTATTATAATGCAGAGCATAAAAGACAAACCTTACGCCTGCAACAATCCCACTATGAAGGGCATAATAAATCAGGTAGAGCATTAGCACGATACCTAAAACAAAAAACATATAAATCATACATTTTACACATAAAAGACGAACACAACAAGAACCATTTCTCCACCACCACTATAACGAAAGCCTTTAGAGATTACTATCAAAAACTATATAACATTAACGATTCAATTAACAAAATAACATCAGACCCAGAAGCTAAGTCTATTGCAATAACTTCATATCTTAAGTCTCTCCGCCTCCCCCAAATTTCTTCAGACCAAAAAGAAAGACTTGACGAACCCATAACAGCGGAGGAGATTAAACTAGTCATTAAAGTTCTCCCATCTGGTAAGGCGCTAGGCCCGGACGGGTTTGGTACCAGATACTATAAACAATTTCAAGAAGAATTAATAACCCAACTAACTAAATTTTTTAACCTTATTGAAGAATCCAACTCCCTTCCATCTGAATTATTAGAAGCCCATATCACCCTTTTGCTAAAACCCAATAAATCATTAGATCATCCATCACACTATAGGCCAATATCCCTTTTAAACTCTGATATGAAAATCTACGCGAAGGTGTTGGCAAACCGTATGAGCAGTATATTGCCAGACATAATTCACCAAGACCAGGTGGGCTTCATCCCTAAGAGAGAAGCTAAAGACAACACGGTCAGGACCTTGAACCTCATCCACTTTGCACAAGATAGGGGAGTGCCATGCATTCTACTATCTATTGATGCAGAAAAGGCCTTTCACCGTTTTGACTGGACATTTTTACCTTCTACCCTTGAATCTATGGGCTTCGGCTCTAAGTTACTAACCCAAATTTTCGCCCTCTATTCCCAACCTACAGCTAAATTATTGATAAAAGGAACTCTCTCAGCCCCTTTTATAATTTCCAATGGCACACGCCAAGGATGCCCACTTTCCCCCCTCCTCTTTGCATGTTTTATCGAAACCATAGCGACAAAAATCCGACAAAATCCCCTCATTAAAGGCTTGCAAGTTGGCTCTCAGTCTTATTTCCTCTTGCTTTTTGCAGATGACATATTGTTCTCACTCACAAGTCCAGACTTCTCAATCCCACCACTGTTACAAGAATTTCAGTTCTATCTAACCCTATCTAACTTTAAGATTAACTCTGATAAGTATGAGGTTCTTAACATTAATCTGGATGATACTGCCCTACACAAAGTCAAAAGAATCACCCCCTTTACATGGCGTAAAAACACACTTCGGTACCTAGGAATTGACCTAGCTTTAAAGGTAGAAGATACATTTGATAGTAATTATGAAACAATTAGAAAAATTATCATTAGAGATCTCTCTTCATGGTTATCTAAAAAGTAAAGGGTAAAATAAAGGGTAAAATAAATGTTCTTAAAATGAATATTTTCCCCAGATTACTATATATTTTGCAAGCACTGCCAATCCCTCTTCCTAACGCCTATATCCTAAATATACAAAAAGCATTCAGTGATTTTGTGTGGAGTAGAAAATCACCAAGAATTTATGCCAACATTATGCAAACACCTAAACTACAAGGAGGACTGGGTATCCCCAATATATCCTTATACCGACAAGCAATTTTCTTACAGAGAATTGTTGATTGGCATATACTCTACAACCATAAAAGATGGGTGCAATTGGAACACGCAATTGCAAATATCACACACTTAGGCAGACTGTGTTGGAGCTCAGAAAGATTAACACATATATTAAAAAATAGTTCTCCACTGACAACTGAGACGTTAGCGGTATGGGATCATATACTCCCTAAATTCATGATGGTCTCATCAAAACCATCCCCCTTATGTCCCTTATAGAGAATGGTCAATTTACAATCGGAGACATTCCCTTAATAAACACAGTAGACACAAATATCCAAGACCTAACAATTCATATGCTGACTTCTGGGGAGCAACTCTTATCTCAAGAAGATCTTTTGGACAGAGGCTATTCTCACTTTCACAACTGGTTTAATTACCACAGAGTTTATAGATTTATCTCACAACATCCACAGCGTAGAAACATGATCAGACCCCTAACAAACGTTGAGTCTCTATGCACACGCACTCCGCCAATCACACATACTCTATCAATGATTTATAAAATCTTATCTACAAAACCACCTGGATATGTTCCAGAATACTTTGAAAGATGGGAAAATGACTTGGGAGTTATTATTCTCCCCCAAAACATGCATAGATATTTGCCAAAACATTCTTAGAACATCAATCTCATTATCAATGTTCGAAATTAATTTAAAAATTCTACACAGATGGTATCTAACACCTAAGAAAATACATAGGTTATTTCAGCATCGATCTGAACATTGTTGGAGATGTGGACATAGGGGTAGTGGTCTAGCTCACATGTTATGGTGTTGTAATTCTATCCAAACTCTCTGGAGAAAAATCATAGCAGAAATAGAATCAATCCTAGAAATTAAATTTCCTGTAGACCCCTTTATTTGGCTGTTGTGTAAAACCCCCAAAATAAGACATAAACCTCACAAACATTTATTCAATATACTGTCAAATAGTGTTAAGTTCTTAATTGTAAAGAACAGGAAAAGTAAAATGGCCCCAACTCTCGACATGTGGTCACGCAAAGTTTCAGAATTTCTGGAACTGGAAGAATATTTTTATTTTAAAAATAATAAAATGGATGTGTATGCGGAAATGATGGCCACTTGGGAATCTTATATTAAGCGAGACAACCCATAACCTAGCTAATCCATCACTATAGTATTTAGATATAGCTTTGATCCCGACGGCTGGATGCGTCATGAACTGAATTAGGCATTGGAGCAAACCCCTATACTCTCTTTCCTCCTCTACTCTCCTCTCATAAACTTTTTTTCTTCTCTTTTTCTTCTTACCCTCATAGATACTTCATATTATATGTAAATAGACAAAAAAGGGTATTTTTATATATTCTATGTTTTTGGAAAAATTGTACTGACTTTGTTGTTTCATAAAGGAGCTGCGTCTCCCAACTATATTGTAAATCATTCTTTACTTTTTCAAATAAAGTCGGTATTTAAAAAAAAAAAAAAAAATCTAAATTAGTTTTGGAAAAAATGTTGTCCAAGTTAATACGTTAAATCTTTTTTCTTTCTTTTTTTGCACACAAAAAAGAATGTGTTGAAGCTGTTTAAATGTATTATTAAACTAACAGGATTTTGGAAAATTTAAAGTAACGGTATCCAGGGTCACGTGACCGCCAATGACCAGTACTCCGTAATTGCTCAAGAGAAAGCCAAGAAAGATGCCACTGGAATCAGTGTGGTTAGCGGGCTGTGTAGAACGGTCTTTTTCTACAGTGTGTGAAGAGTCGGATCGGTTAAAGAGGAATTGAGAAATCTGGATTAAAGGTACCGGAAAAAAGCATAAACCAGGTTATTCTGTGACTAAGCAAAGGCACATTTTTATGAATCAACATTTGGCAAAATTAAAAGTACATTTTTTCTGCCAACAACAGTACCAGTGGATTATACATTTGCCTTAAACAATTTTAAACCAAGGTGGTTTTTGCTATAAACATTGTAAGAGAAAGTTTTAAAGGGACATTAAACACTAAAAAAAATGCTAGATGTATTCAAAGAAAAGATTAGTCTGAGATTAACATTTAGATGTATTTTTTAAAGTTGTATTAGCTGTTTAAATATTAATTAAAAAAAAAAAGTGTAAAGTTTTAGGGGTCAATTTATTAAAGAGACACAACACCTGCTTAAGATTTTCTGAACTGACTCAACTAATACACTGTTCTCAGTGCTGTATATTCATCTTACCACAAGCTTTTCAAGAAGACTCCTCATATTTTCTATGCTTATCCACAGCTTGTATTTTCCTATCTATGGCGCCATCTTGTAACGTACGTTACACACAGGCACTGCAGTCACATGACACGTGTGCACCCAAGTCATGTGATGCACATGGCAGCTTCTTCTCTCACTAATGTAACTTATTGAAGGCAGCCAAAACATCAATGCTCATTCACTGTAATGCATTGCAGTATATGAGGACAAAATTCAATTTTATAGGTGTAATACAGTAACTGCTTCCTCTTTTTATGTACCCTGAACAGATCCACAGTCTGTATGTTTCACTCACTGTTCACTGCTTATAACTGAAAGAAGCAATCGCCAGCCCGATGTTCAGTGGCAGAGGTGCTGTACTGCAAACGTTTTGTTAGCTGTTTTTTGGGAAAGGAATCTCATGTAAGATTTGCAGTAAGGGGACACGTTTCTCTCTCAAGCGAACTCTATTGTTTTGTGTAATCAGTGGCGTCACTAGGGGGATGCGGGGGGTGCGGGCCGTACCTGGGTGACACCCTCCAGGGGTGACACCACCAGAAAAAAAAACTTTTTTTTTTTTTGAATTTTTTTTAAAATTCAAAAAAATACAATGTAGAGATGCATATATTTTTTTATTAGAGGGGCCAGCATTTGTGAACATTAGTGGGACTGGGGAAGTTGTAGACACTTTATTTTTTTGCCCCTTGAGCCAGTGCTGCAATTTCCACAAATAGTTTTCCCGGCTGCTTTTGCTTGTTTGTACTTTGCTCCTCCCCTGTCCAATTTCACTGTGAATGTTGTGAGCGTGCCGTGGGGCTTGCGAATTTGTGCTGCTAGCCTAAACCTGCCTGCCTATCTGTGCTCACTGCTCAGTGACGTATGGAGCAGTGGAGTCACTCACTGCTGTGCTGTCTCTCTAAACGGGAACAGGGAAATTGTGAGAGGGATGCCTGGCACCTGACCGCATGACTGTCTGACACTGTCTCTAAAGTGAAGGAGCCACGTATGATGCCCACCAGACCGGTACGGTTACGGTACATTAAGTGCACACTGAAGAGGTAGGAGGGGAGGGCGGCCGGGGGTCTGGGGGTGGGCAGAGTGCAGAGGTGATTGGCCATAAGAAGCGGTAGGCACGTGGCCCGGGGTTGTGCACTGACAGACTTGGAACAGAGTCAGAGAGCAGAATTTTCATAGTTTGCGCGCCTAAACCTTTTCTTTAGTGATTTATTTTTAGAGTGCACTGTTTATTTTTTATTTGATGCTCTGCTGAGCCAGGGAGCAGCTCTTGGCATGAGCTATATAATTAATGCAATGCAGTTTACATATTTTGTATGTGTGTGTGTCTGAGTTTTTGTGTGTGTGTCTGAGTGTTTTTGTGTGTGTGTCTGAGTGTTTTTGTGTCTGAGTGTTTTTGTGTGTGTGTGTGCCTGAGTGTTTTTGTGTGTGTGCGCCTGAGTGTTTTGTGTATGTGTGTCAGCGTTTTTTTGTGTGTGTATCTGAGTGCGTTTCCGAGTGTTTGTGTGTGCATCTGAGTGTGTGTTTAAGTGTGTCTGAGTGTTTGTATGTGTGTGTGTCTGTGTTTTTGTGTGTCTGCTTTCTGGGGGGGAGGGGGGTGACACCATAACTTACCGTACCAGGTGACACCAACCCTAGTGATGCCACTCTGTGTATTAAACTAATAGGAAACATGTTTGTGCATAACATCCCCAGTAACAAATTGATCCCTGGCAGATAACTACAAGGTCCAGAGCTGTGTTGGTTTGGTGGACTCAAATGTGCCCAAAAAGCATAAAAATAAAAAAATCACTTTTTTTTCAGCACAGGAACATGCAATAATAAAAAAAAATACATTAGATGTCCAAGTATTGATGTCCCCTTATCTAATTGCTAATACATTGAGGCCTAGATTTGGAGTTTTGCGTTAGAAGGGGTGCGTTAGCTACGCATGCTTTTTTCCCCCGCACCTTTTAAATACCGCTGGTATTTAGAGTTCACAGAATGGCTGCGTTAGGCTCCAAAAAAGGAGCGTAGAGCATAATTTACCGCCACTGCAACTCTCAATACCAGCGGTGCTTACGGACGCGGCCAGCTTCAAAAACGTGCTCGTGCACGATTCCCCATAGGAAACAATGGGACAGTTTGAGCTGAAAAAAAATCTAACACCTGCAAAAAAGCAGCGTTCAGCTCCTAACGCGGCCCCATTGTTTCCTATGGGGAAACACTTCCTAAGTCTGCACCTAACACCCTAACATGTACCCCGAGTCTAAACACCCCTAACCTTACACTTATTAACCCCTAATCTGCCACCCCCGCTATCGCTGACACCTGCATATTTTTTTAAACCCCTAATCTGCCGCTCCGTACACCGCCAATGCGAGCTCAATCTGATTGGCTGATCCAATCAGCCAATCGGATTGAACATGAATCTGATTGGCTGATTCCATCAGCCAATCAGAATTTTCCTACCTTAATTCCAATTGGCTGATAGAATCCTATCAGCCAATCGGAATTCGAGGGACGCCATCTTGGATGACGTCCCTTAAAGGAACCTTCATTCTTCAGTTTAACGTCGAACGAAGAGGATGGATCCGCGCCGGAGGTCTTCAAGATCAGTCGCTCGTCATCGGATGGAAGAACATAGAAGATGCCGCCTGGATGAAGATGTTTGCCGGTCCGGATGTCCTCTTCTGCCCGGATAGGATGAAGATTTCTGCCCGAAGATGGACTTCTTTATTTGCCGCTTGGATCAAGACTTCAGCCGGAGGATGGACGTCACTCTTCAGCCCCCGCTTGGGCTTGGATGAAGACATCGGAGGCTCTTCTGGACCGATCGGTGAACCCGGTGTGGTGAAGACAAGGTAGGGAGATCTTCAGGGGCTTAGTGTTAGGTTTATTTAAGGGGGGTTTGGGTTAGATTAGGGGTATGTGGGTTGTAATGTTGGGGGGGGTATTGTATGTTTTTTTTTACAGGCAAAAGAGCTGAATTCTTTGGGGCATGCCCCGCAAATGGCCCTTTTAAGGGCTGGTAAGGTAAAAGAGCATTTCTATTTTAATTTTAGAATAGGGTAGGGCATTTTTTTTATGTTGGGGGGCTTTGTTATTTTATTAGGGGGCTTAGAGTAGGTGTAATTAGTTTAAAATTGTTGTAATATTTTTCTAATGTTTGTAAATATTTTTTTATTTTTTGTAACTTAGTTCTTTTTTATTTTTTGTACTTTAGTTAGTTTATTTAATTGTATTTATTTGTAGGTATTGTATTTAATTAATTTATTGATAGTGTAGTGTTAGGTTTAATTGTAGATAATTGTAGGTATTTTATTTAAGTAATTTATTGATAGTGTAGTGTTAGGTTTAATTGTAACTTAGGTTAGGATTTATTTTACAGGTAATTTTGTAATTATTTTAACTAGGTAGCTATTAAATAGTTAACTATTTAATAGCTATTGTACCTGGTTAAAATAATTACAAAGTTGCCTGTAAAATAAATATTAATCCTAAAATAGCTACAATATAATTATTTGTTATATTGTAGCTATATTAGGGTTTATTTTACAGGTAAGTATTTATCTTTAAATAGGAATAATTTATTTAATAAGAGTTAATTTTTTTCGTTAGATTTAAATTATATTTAACTTAGGGGGTGTTAGTGTTAGGGTTAGACTTAGCTTTAGGGGTTAATACCTTTATTAGAGTAGCGGTGAGGTCCGGTCGGCAGATTAGGGGTTAATAATTAAAGTTAGGTGTCGGCGATGTTAGGGAGGGCAGATTAGGGGTTAATACTATTTCTTATAGGGTTATTGAGGCGGGAGTGAGGCAGATTAGGGGTTAATAACTTTATTATAGTAGCGGTGAGGTCCGGTCGGCAGATTAGGGGTCAATTATTGTAGGTAGCTTGCGGCGACATTGTGGGGGGCAGATTAGGGGTTAATAAATATAATATAGGGGTCGGCGGTGTTAGGGGCAGCAGATTAGGGGTACATAAGTATAACGTAGGTGGCGGCGGTGTGCGGTCGGCAGATTAGGGGTTAAAAAAATGTAATCGAGTGGCGGCGATGTGGGGGGACCTCGGTTTAGGGGTACATAGGTAGTTTATGGGTGTTAGTGTACTGTAGAGCACAGTAGTTAAGAGCTTTATGGACCGGCGTTAGCCCAGAAAGCTCTTAACTCCTGACTTTTTTCTGCGGCTGGAGTCTTGTCATTAGAGTTCTAACGCTCACTTCAGCCAAGACTCTAAATACCGGCGTTAGGAAGATCCCATTGAAAAGATAGGCTACGCAATTGGCGTAGGGGGATCTGCGGTATGGAAAAGTCGCGGCTGCAAAGTGAGCGTTAGACCCTTTAATGACTGACTCCAAATACCAGCGGGCGGTAAAAACCAGCGTTAGGAGCCTCTAACGCTGGTTTTGACAGCTACCGCAAAACTCTAAATCTAGGCGTTAGTTTGATGCCACTTAAGATCAGATTGAACCTATCATTTGTAAAAAAAAATATTTGCAAATCAATTTCCCTTTGAGTTTTCCCAGCCTTTACAATATTATATATTTGTATTCTCATAGTCAAGTATATCTTCTGAAGGTAGTTTATCCCACCTTTTTTGTTTCAGATGATATCCTTTTATTCCTGAATTATATTAAATTAAAGTGTTCTTAATTTATGTCCTGAGGGTCAGATTTTCAGGATTATTTTGGGTGAGAGCAGGTTAATATCCATGGTTACTGATCAGCTGATTATCTCACCTGTGCTGTAGTTCAGATACCCTGAAAATAGGACCTGTTAGTGTGACATGAGGACTAGAATTGAAAAAAACACTGAATTAGATCATAGGTGCTAAAACAAGTAAGAGCAATTATGTTCCATGATAAAGTAAATACCACTACAAATATTTATCCTTATAACGTTTAAACATGTCTTAAGCTCTAATTGTTAAGGTAAACAAACAAAAATTGCAAGGTTGAAGCAAACATACTACATTTTCTTGAGTAAGCTGTGCCAACAACTTTCATGTTTTCACTGCAGTTTTACGAGCCTTTACTATTTAATTTTGCACAGTATTTTTATATGCATACTTTCTGAGGCACCACCTTCTACTGAGCATATGCACAAGTATACTAGTCTGTGATTGGCTAATGATTGTCACATGATACAAAGGGCTAGCAAATGGGGGGAATAAATTTGTCAAAAGAAAATATACTGCTTATTTGAAATTCAGAGTAAGTGAATTGTCTTTTTATTATGGATTTGTTAATTATGCGATTCTACTGTAATTAATGGTCCTTTAAACGCCAAAAACAACCGTTACCTTTACACCATTCCCAAATCTGAACGAGGAACATGACAACCCTAAAATATTGTTTCATTCATTATTTTATTTAATAAAAATATGTTTACAATAAAATAAATCATAAAATGACATTTCCATTAAACACAAACAAAATATATTATTGCAACTAAAATTACTTTTCTTTCATAATAACAAATTCAAAACCAAAAAAAGAAGAAAAAAATAACTAGACTAAACTGCCCTTAAAAACGTACCTAAGAATAACCTTCACATCATCCACTAGTCTCTAAAACTTTCCTAACACTGTCCCTTCATATCTCCCTGAAGTCCCTCCAGCTGACCCAAGAGAAAAAAAAAGATATAAGGCAACAATATAATAGACTGAAAACAAAAAAAGATCAAGAGAAGCAATAACATAATCAGTACAAAATAGCCATACAAAGCTTTGGGCTAAATTACAAGTAGCACGGTATTTATTTATTTTTTTGCGCTAGCCTTAACTCGAATTTCGCGTGCGTGTGCATGTATTCCACCATTGAGATCAATGTAGGAAAAAAAACTAACATCGCGCTAACTCCATTGCTTTTTCGCATTCCCCATAGAAGTCGTTGGACTAAAAACACCCATAGCGCAAACAACATAGCATATTCGCATTAGCAAATGTGAAATATTTAGAGTAAATACATAGTTAAAAATTGTATTAATTATGAATTTTGCATAAATATGTTTTATCATGTTTTCATTTACGTAATGGCAAAGTGCTATAATGCACTTATATATATTTCTTTATATGTGTACATGTATATTACTGTTTTTATATGTGTATATATATATATATATATATATATATATATGACTGTATATACATACTGTATATGCACAGTCATGGCCAAAATATTGGTACCCCTGCATTTCTATCAGATAATGCACCACTTCGCCCATAAATTTGTTGCAATTACAAATGTTTAGGCATTCTCATGCTTATTTCTTTTGTTTGTATTGATATGACACAAAAAAGTGGGAAAAAAGCCAAATCTGACACATTCCACACAAAACTCCGAAAATGGACTGGACAAAATTATTGGCACCTTCTCAAAATTGTAAGAAATAATTGCATTTAAAGTTTGTGATGCTCCTATAATTTGTAATTAAACTCACCTGTATCAATTAACGTGCTTAAAATATAGAAATCACACCGGCAACCAGTTAAAATGGAGAAAAATTGACTCAACCTTTCTGTTGTGTGTCTCTGTGTGCCACACTTTGCATGGAGAAGAGAAAGAGCAGCAAAGAATTGTCTAAGGATTTGAGAACAAAAATTATAGAAAAGCATGGACAATCTCAAGGTTACAAGTCCATCTCCAGAGATCTTAATGTTCCTGTGTCCACTGTGCGCAACATTGTCAAGAAGTTTACAGCCCATGGCACTGTAGCTAATCTCCAAAATAGACAAAAGAGAAAAATTCATCAAAGATTGCAACAAAGGATTGTTCGAATGGTGGATAAAGAACCTCAATCCAGACAAATTCAAGCTGACCTTCAGGCACAGGGTACAAATATCTGATACGTTGTCATCTGAATGAATAGGGACGCTATCGTAGGAGACCCAGGAGGACCCTACTGCTGACACAGAAACATAAAAAAAAGTTTGGCAAAACTTACCTGAGGAAGCCAAAATCCTTTTGGGAGAATGTGCAGTGGACAGATGAAACAAATTTACAGCTTTTTGTAAAGCCCATCATTCTACTGTTTTCAGAAAAAGAAATAAGACTTTTAAAGAAAAAAATACAGTCCCTACTGTCAAACATGGTGGAGGTTCACTGATGTTTTGGGGTTGCTTTGCTGCTTCAGGCACTGTATGTCTTGACTGTGTGCATGGCATTATGAAATCTGAAAATAGTGCAAATATATAATGTAATCCACTCCAAATGCTGATATTACAGCTGTAAGGCTTATGGTCTGTGAAATACCTTATGGTTACTGTCTCTTCGTCAGCTCCGGCGGCTCTTTTCCTTAGCTCCGTATACTCACTCCTCTTAGAAATGGCACAAGAAGCTTCTGACTTCTGCGTCTGACGCCATCTGGGTTTGGAGGTCACGTGTGAAGAATCTGAGGCAGCAGCAGCTGATGTGGGGAATCCCCCGGTATGACGTCTGTGATTCCCTTTTGGTAGGCCAAATATCAGGCTCCTCTTTAAACACACCCAGAGCTAATTATCTTATTGGATGTAGGGGGCACTACTTCTATGGTTGTAGTATAGTTGCAAGATCCACTAAGTGACGATCTGTAATGTGTCAAACACAGTTCCAGCAACAAATAGCTGATAGATGAGTGGTTATTTGTGATGGGTGGTATATAGCATTCCCACCTTAAGAACACAATCAACGCATTTCAACCCTCTCCTAGGGCTTTTTCAAGATGTGTTATGTTTCCAAAGTTAATCCTTTTAAACACCTTCCTCATTAGCTATTGGTAGTTCAGAAGGAAAAAGGGTGTGATCATTTTTTTTAGGGTGGTATACACCTTGGTTACACACCTTGTACACCTTTAAATGACAATATGTATAAAATATGTTATAAATACATTACATAAAAATGCATCACTAGATTATTGATAAACAAACTAAAAAAATCACTAAATTATGATGTTGATTTCATTCAGAAATTCTGGTTACATGTTTCTTTATTATTCGTGCATGAATGTGGTCACATCTAGCTCAGAATTTAATCCTAATGGATGTAATGTCTTCATTCTGTGTATCAGTTCAGCCTCTTTCTTTTACAGTTTAGTTTCATAGTTACCCCCTCTCCATTCCTGTTTGACTTTTACTATCCCCCAGAAAGGGAAATCCTTGAGCCTATTATGGGTTTCTCATATTCCACTTTTCAATGATGCACAGATGTTTCCTGATCCTCTCTCTTAATGTTCTTGACGTTTCTCCAAAATATTGTTTATTGTAGCTACATTGAATAAAATAGATGACACCCATATCAGTCTAATTGTATCCCTAATTTCAAATGTTTCACCAGTCTGTTTGGAAGAGAATTGTCACCTTGCTTAGAAGTGGATCTATTCCCTTTGAACTCACTTGGTGCTAAAATACTTTTCAAGGTTTTTGATCTCTTGTATATAAAATGTGGTTTAATTGTGATTTAATCCCCTATGATTGGCTCCTCTCTCACTATATGCCAGTGTTTGCTGATTATTTTTTTAATTCTCTTATACTGTCCATTATAGTTGGTTATAAATGGTACTACAATATCCTGGTCTTTATTCTTAAAAGGGTCTGTATTTGTTTATTTATTTCTATATTGTAACAGGTTTTCCCTCTCTACCGTATTCACCTCTTCTAGTTATTCTCTATTTCCTTTTAATTATAGCTCCTGTCAGAGAATTTTTTGCTCAAAATTTTAGCTTGTTTTGTCTATGATTCTAGAACAATTCTTTCTCACCCTCATAAATTGTGCTTTGGGGATATTACTCTTTCATCTAGTCCGATGGCAGCTATTGGCATGAATAAAGTTGTTAGCATCTACTTTCTTAAAGAAGGTTTTTGTTTCAAATTTATTGGAGGCAATTTCAATATCAAGATCTAGGAAGGAGATTCTTTCTTTGCTCATTTCATACGTGAAACTTAGGCCTTTGTTGTTCATATTCATTGCACCAAAAATTTTTTAATGACTCTTCGTCCCCTTTCCATACAATTATTATGTCATCTATGTAGCGTATATAGGTCACCAGGTCTTTCACCAAGCCACTCAAACCCAGGAAATCTGTTTCCCATAAAGAGATTTGCGAAGCTTGCTGCAAACCTGGTGCCCATCGCCGTCCCTTTAATTTGGACATACATTTTGCCATTAAATGAAGAGATATTGTTGTCCAATATGAACCTTATACTTTCTAGTATAAAGTCTTTCTGTTCCTTATCTATCTCTACATCTTGTTCAAGAAATTTGGATATTGCCTCAATGCCTAAAGTATGTTCGACGTTAGTGTAAAGTGAGGTGACATCACATGTGGCCAGGAGGAGTCCACCTTCTATTCTAATGATGTCTTAGTTTTAAAGAACTTGTGTTGAATCCTTCAGGTAAGACAGTAGTTGTTTCACATACTTCTGCAGTTATCTATCTACATATTGTGATAGGTTGGAAGTTACTGAATTGATTCCTGATAAAATGTGACGGCCGGGGGGGAGGTATTCAAGTTCAGAAAGTAGAATATTGGTGTTCTTGGAAATTTTGGGTTTATATAGTCAAATTCTTTTGTATTGAGGATACCTTTTATTTTAGCCCTCTTTAAATTTCTACGCAGTAGAATTAGATCTGCTCTAGCCAGATCTCTTTTTAGTTCCTTATAGGTTGTCAAATCATTAAGGAGTCTATCTGCTTCTTTCAAATAATAGTCTTTATCCATTATTACTACTTTTCCCCCCTTATCTGCTGATTTTATCACTATATTTTCATTCTCTTTTAGTCTTTTAAGTGCTTTATTTTCTATTTTTTTTTGTCAAATTTCTTGGTAATCTACCCATAGTATCACATCTTTCTATGTCTCTTAACACCAGTTTTTCGAATAGTTCTACATTTTTTCCTTTCTTATTTGTGGAGTAAAATTTAGAATTGGGGTTTAATTCTGTATGTATATATTTCTGTGTGGGAGTGTCACAAATATTTTGTGGAGTTCTAATATACTCAACTGGTTGTTTTAGAAAATACCTCTTGAGTGCTAATTTCCTCACAAGCTGGTGTACGTTTATGTGTGTCTCAAATTAATTCATTTTGGAAGTGGGGGCAAAGATAGACCTAGTCCTAGGACTTTGATCTCTTCATCATTCAGATTTTGTATGCTAATATTGAATAATCCATGGTTGGCTGACCCTACCACATTTAACTCCTCAATCTTTGCCTCTTTGATATTTCTACCCCTTCCTCCTCTCTTTCCTCTAGGTTTCTTTTTCTTAGATTCATTAGTGGTGCTAGGTGTACCTTTTTTGTGATCCTAACTCTTGAGGTATCTGCCTTTGGTGTATCCTCTAAAAAATGTGCTGAGTTGATTTCACGACTCTGCTTTCTAGTATCAGTTGTTGGTTCATTCACTGATCTAAGTGCTAGAGGTTAATATCTATTTCTTAGCGGAATTCTCCAGTTTCGTTTCTCTTTCTTTTAAAGTTTTGTGTGGAATCTATTCCCATATCTATCATCTCTCCATTGAGTGGGAGGATGTCTGTTGTAGTAGCTATACTCATCCCTTTCATAATAAAAGTAATTCATATTCCGATTATTTGGATACTGTAGGTCTTTAGGTGGTATTTCTCTACATTCAGGTTCCCTATCGTAATAAAAGTAATTTCTCTGTTGGTTATAGGAAGACTGCTTTCCTACCTACGATAGCACCCTGTGGTCTATTAGACTTAATATTAGTATGATTCCTATACTTTTCATTATTACCCCTTCTGTGTATCTGAGTTGGTGTATTACTTAAATCTTGTATCTTGTACCAGATATTAAAATGAGGGTGTCAATAATTTTGTTGGGTCCATTTTAGGAGTTTTGTGTGGAATGTCAGATTTGTCTTTTTTCTCCACTTTTTTGTGTCATACCAATACACACAAAAGAAATAAACATGAGAATGCCTAAACATTTGTAATTTTCTGGGCAAAGTGGTGCATTAACTGACAGAAATGCAGGGGTGCCAATATTTTTGGTATGTACACACATATCTATCTATATATATATATATATATATATATATATATATATATATATATATATATATAAGAATGTTATCGTGACGTTTCAGGACCACAAACGTCCCTTCTTCTGACCGAAGCCCAGCGAGTGCTTTCTTTTCCTAAATTCTTATTGACTTTGTAATAGCACCCTGGCAGATGGAGTTTGGTGGTGAGAGTGCATACACAATATACTTTGGATATATATATATATATATATATATATATATATATATATGTCATGATTATGTATTATCCTAACTCTTTAAGTAACCTTTATTGCTATCATCCTTGCACCTATCTACTTAACCCCTCCCACGTACAAGGTATATAGGATCAACTAACCTATTGTTAGTTGCTTAGAATTCTGTCTTGTGCTGCTACCAATCTACTCAGGACTCACACTCCTCAGCAGCTGCTGCACCTGACACAGGATCTCTGCTCAAGCCGAGCCGGCTGTGACGTCACACGCCACCGGAACTCATACCAGCTAATACAAAGCTTACTACAAGGAATTACCGGTACCGGACCTCCTTATTCTCAGTGAAGTTTTCTACTAACAGATTATCTAACTTTCAACTCGGTAAGATTCCAACTTTAATCCTTACCTTTTGTGAACATTGTTTTCCTCAATCTAAACTGAACTTCTAATAATGCCAAAGATGTCATTTCAAAAGCCTTCCCTGAAAAGTCTACCATAATTGCAAATTCAATCTAAGTAAATACGACAATCTTACTAAGACACTGTTAATATATGACAGAACCTGCTGAGTATTTCAGTTTAAGTTTACCGCTAGAAGAGATCACACATCTGTTATTCAAACTGACATAAATCTTACTTTGCTAAGATTCCTTATTATTAATTTACTGATACAACTTTCTTTATTTGCACTTGTCTTTGCTTTTGGTTCATGGAACTGCACTTAGCATTTTCACACTTGTTGCTTAGCTGCAGTTTCAGATTTAACCCTAGATTAACTGACAGACAGATATCATATTCCATATCAAACAACAGTTGCGCCCTTGTTACATATATGTTATTGATATCTGCCTAACTACATATAAAGATAATTCCTAAGCTGCAGTTGTGGTTCAAATTGTATTTTCTCGTTCTTTTTCTGCCTTTTTAGGAAAAGCAGAATTAATTTATGACATATATATATATATATATATATATATATATATATATAGGGAATAAACATGTCCTTTTCAATAAGATAGAAGGGAAATCACAGAAGAAAGTCACATTTTCTGACACAGATCCTTAGTCTAATGAGGATGATGATTTACAGGACTTTGTGACCTTTATGTCAAGTGGAACATCCTCAGAGGAAGATTTAGGGGTTCCACCTCAATCTTCTGGGACCTCTATTCATCAGACTTATTCCCTTCCCTCTTCCTCTGCATCTCTTTCCTCTGCCCCCCCCTCTTCCCTCCCCCATCCACCCTCCACCTTCCCATTCTGCATTAAGTTCTGTTAGTTCTTTAGAGCCTTCTAAGCATATGGAAGTATCAGTTAGACCTAAGAAATAAGAGTTTCCAAAACCCCAGAGGGGTAATAAATATAAGAAATCTTAGGTCACACAAGACAGCTGTAGTACTCCACAGAGCCAGAAGGATTTTCATCTAGCTCACAGGCAAGAAAGAGTAGGGGGAGGAGGAGGAGGAGAAGAATCTGTAGTAGAAAGTGTGGGCAATTGTACACTAACCAATGTGAATCTAACAATGCAGAGGGATCAGTATCCTCTGAGACAGGGCAGGTCAACAAACCGTTACAAGGATCAAATGTCATAAATCTATCTCATTTTACCTTAACTGAATTAGAACTTTCAATTCTAAGCCTGGGTTTAAACTCTGTCCCCTCTGTTAAATTTAACATTTTTGACACCATTATAGATGTCAATAAATTCATTAGAGGTCTTACACTTAGGAAATACTACAAACAAAACCCCACAACAGCACAAGAAATCATAGAGAAGGACACGTGTACACAGCATGATTATTTTGACATCACAGAAGCAAGAGATTTTCTAGCTTTGTGTTCACTGGAGATAGAGGGTCCCAATACTGATTCACTTAAAAATTCCCACAAGGGATTCAAACCGAAATTAGTATTTTATCCTACACAGGTTAGGGGTCGTGCATTAAAGTCTTTCCACAAGAGGGTAGAGGAGGACCTCATCAAGTTAGAGAATAATCTACAAACTAGACATGACTATCTAACACATGTACAAAGGTTGACATTGTAGCAATTACAAAATTACATTAAGCAGTCTCTATAGTGGTGCTAGACAGATCATACTATGTCCAGGAGGCAGAAAGACAATTGGGTGAAAGTGAGGTTTATTTGACAATAACGGGTGACCCCACCAACCAATTTAGAGCCCAACTTTTAGATCTGCTTGATGATGGAAGGGCATTAGGTATACTAGATGATGATACGTTTGATTATCTTAAAGTGGCCTTTACTCGGCAATCCCTTACAATAAGGGCTTGGAAGCAGTCAGATATATGCTAGACAAGTTTTGTAACTATTCCCCAGAACTTATGTACATATTGAGAGTTTTGAAGTTTGTGTTAACCTATAATCATTTTGAGTTTGGTGGGAGTTTATATCTTCAACAACAGGGGACGACCATGGGGGCTAAATTCAGCCCTGCCTACGCCAATATATTTATGGGCTGGTGGGAGCTCATCCATGTTTATTCAGATACTAACCCCCACCTGTACTCCATTATGCATTACAAAAGTTATATCAACGACTTGCTCTTTATTTGGTCTGGCTCAGAAGAGAGTAGTACCAACTTTGTAAATTATGTCAACAACAATAACGTATGCTTAAGTTTTACTTCATCTTTTGTAAAAGAAAAAAAATCCATATTTGGATGTTATGTTAAAAGACCTTCCAGGTGTGGGGGAAATAGGATCATCCCTTTATAGGAAACCCATAGCATCAAATAATTCTTGCATGCGAGAAGCTGTCACCCTAAGCATATGAGCTATGGTATAGCCAAGGGTCTTACAAGGAACGGTTTGGATACTGATAGCTTCTCTCATGAGAGCAAAATATTGATGGAAAAATTCCTTGATAGGGGTTACAATAAGCATACCGTTACTAGAGCATTGAAAGATGTTACTAGTAGATGTAGGGAGTCACTATTTGAGGATATCCCTAAAAATAGGGTTCCAAGAAACAGGTCAACTTTATAACTACTTTCAGCCCCCAGTATTATTCTATTTACAATATAGTCTGAAAAAAATCTTCCTATCCTCTTGGCAGATGATGATCTGAAAGATGAGATCAAAGATGGTTGCTTTTGCGTCTCCAGGCGCAATGCAACATTTGGCAATATAATCTCGCCATCAGCATTGAGGAAACTTCCAGCGAAGAGTAGTTGGCTAAATAACAAAGGGCACTATGGGTGTGGCAGGAGCTCATGTAAAGCCTGCAGCCACACCACATTAGAAAAAGTTTTTCAGTCTATGGCCACACAAAAAATCTTTTCACATTATCATTGCAATAACTGCAGATCAAGCTATGTTGTTCACGTGATCACATGCCAACAATGTGACAAACAATATGTTGGATGCACCTCACGAGAGGTGAGGGCGCAGATACGTGCCCACATTAACAACATTGAATAAAGCCACTTTGCGACTGGAGTGGCTAGAGATTTCATAGAAGTGCATAATAAGGAAATAATAACTTTACTTTGATGGTGATAGATCTAATAAGGAGAAAGGAAAGGGGAGGTAATAGACTCAGGGACCTTCTAAAGAAGGAGGCCTATTGGATATATACCCTAGGCACTAGACAGCTTAAGGGTATGAACATAGAAACAGATCTCAATTTTTGGTGATTCATAGATTTATCTTTTGTAGGTTACATATGTATATATCTTTATCTTATAATTTAAGTTGTACAGAAAAATAAATATTCATTACTATTTTTAGTGTTTTTTTCTGTTCACTATCCCTTTTTATGAATTCACAAATGCTTACATACATTGTATTATTTTGTATTAATATGTACATTGTTTGCATAGCTTGTAGGACCATTTGTTGTTATAATTATTCTAATTTTCTAAGCCCCCTCTACTTACATACTATGCATCCTTTCTGTATTGAAGAGAGTTGGCAAAAAATTATAGCCATTTGTTAAACACATTTGATAAACACAATAGGTTATATAAATTAATGGGGTTTTCCATAATACTCTAACATACACCTAGATTACGAGTTTTGCGTTAGCCTTAAAAAGCAGCGTTGAGGGGTCCCAACGCTGCTTTTTAACGCCCGCTGGTATTACGAGTCTGACAGGTACAGGTGTACCGCTCACTTTTCCCCCGCGATTTTAACATACCGCAAATCCCCTTACGTCAATTGCGTATCCTATCTTTTTAATGGGCTTTTCCATACGCCGGTATTACGTGTCTTGGAAAAAGTGAGCGGTACACCCTCTCCTGTCAAGACTCCTACCGCATTTAAAAGTCAGTAGTTAGGAGTTTTATGGGCTAACGCCGTAACATAAAACTCTTAACTAAAGTGCTAAAAAGTTCACTAACACCCATAAACTACCTATTAACCCCTAAAGTTTTTAACCCCTAATCTGTCGACCGGACATCGCCGCCACTTAAATAAATGTATTAACCCCTAAACCGCCACACTCCCACCTCGCAAACACTAGTTAAATTTTATTAACCCCTAATCTGCCGTCCCTAACATCGCCGACACCTACCTACATTTATTAACCCCTAATCTGCCACCCCCAAATTCGCCGCCACTATACTAAATTTATTAACCCCTAAACCTAAGTCTAACCCTAACCATAACACCCCCTAACTTAAATATAATTTAAATAAAACTAAATAAAATTACTATTATTACCTAAATTATTCCTATTTAAAACTAAATACTAACCTATAATTATTTTATTTTACAGGCAACTTTGTATTTATTTTAACTAGGTACAATAGTTATTAAATAGTTATTAACTATTTAATAACTACCTAGCTAAAATAAGTACAAATTTACCTGTAAAATAAAACCTAACCTAAGTTACAATTACACCTAACACTACACTATAATTAAATTAATTACCTAAACAAACTACAATTAAATACAATTAAATTAAATAAACTAAATTACGGAAAGAAAAAACCCCCTCTAAATTACAGAAAATAAAAAAATAATTACACATTTTTAAACTAATTACACCTAATCTAATCCCCCTAATAAAATTAAAAAGCCCCCCAAACTAAAAATAAATCCCTACCCTATACTAAATTACAAATAGCCCTTAAAAGGGCCTTTTGCGGGGCATTGCCCCAAAGTAATCAGCCCTTTCACCTGTAAAAAAAAAATACAATACCCCCAACATTAAAACCCACCACCCAAACACCCAACCCTACTCTAAAACCCACCCAATCCCCCCTTAATAAAACTTAACACTAACCCCTTGAAGATCACCCTACCGTGAGACGTCTTCACCCAGCCGGGCACAAGTGGTCCTCCAGAGGGGCAGAAGTCTTCATCAGATCCGGGCAGAAGAGGACCTCCAGATGGCCAGAAGTCTTCATCCAGGTGGCATCTTCTATCTTCAACCATCCGGAGCGGAGCGGGTCCATCTTGAAGCCAGCCGACGCGGAGCATCCATCCAGACCGACGACTACCCGACGAATGACGGTTTCTTTAAATGATGTCATCCAAGATGGCGTCCCTTGAATTCCGATTGGCTGATAGGATTCTATCAGCCAAGCGGAATTAAGGTAGGAAAAATCCTATTGGCTGATGCAATCAGCCAATAGAATTGAAGTTCAATCCTATTGGCTGTTCCAATCAGCCAATAGAATGTGAGCTCAATTCTATTGGCTGATTGCCTCAGCCAATAGGATTTTTCCTACCTTAATTCTGATTGGCTGATAGAATCCTATCAGCCAATCGGAATTCAAGGGACGCCATCTTGGATGATGTCATTTAAAGGAACCGTCATTCGTCGGGTAATCGTCGGTCTGGATGGATGCTCCGCGTCGGCTGGCTTCAAGATGGACCTGCTCCGCTCTGAATGAATGAAGATAGAAGATGCCGTCTGGATGAAGACTTCTGGCGGTCTGGAGGTCCTCTTCTGCCCGGATCGGATGAAGACTTCTGCCCCTCTGGAGGACCACTTGTGCCTGGCTGGGTGAAGACGTCTTAAGGTAGGGTGATCTTCAAGGGGTTAGTGTTAGGTTTTATTAAGGGGGGATTGGGTGGGTTTTAGAGTAGGGTTGGGTGTTTGGGTGGTGGGTTTTAATGTTGGGGGGTATTGTATTTTTTTTACAGGATAAAGAGCTGATTACTTTGGGGCAATGCCCCTTAAAAGGGCCTTTTAAGGGCTTGTAATTTAGTATAGGGTAGGGAATTTAGTTATTTTGGGGGGCTTTTTTATTTTATTAGGGGGATTAGATTAGGTGTAATTAGTTTAAAAATTTGTAATGTGTTTTTTTTCCCGTACTTTAGTTTATTTAATTTAATTGTAATTAATTGTAGTTAGTTTAGGTAATTAATTTAATTATAGTGTAGTGTTAGGTGTAATTGTAAGTTAGGTTAGGGTTTATTTTACAGGTAAATTTGTATTTATTTTAGCAAGGTAGTTATTAAATAGTTAATAACTATTTAATAACTATTGTACCTAGTTAAAATTAAAAAAAACTTGCCTGTAAAATAAAAATAAACCCTGAGATAGCTACAATGTAACTATTAGTTATATTGTAGCTAGCTTAGGGTTTATTTTATAGGTAAGTATTTAGTTTTAAATAGGAATAATTTAGTTAATGATAGTAATATTTATTTAGATGTATTTAAATTATATTTAAGTTAGGGGGGTGTTAGGGTTAGGGTTAGACTTAGGTTTAGGGGTTAATAACTTTATTAAAGTGGCGGTGACGTTGGCGGCGGCGGCAGATTAGGGGTTAATAAATTTAATATAGTTGCAGCGACGTTGGGGGGGCAGATTAGGGGTTAGTAACTATAATGTAGGTGTTGGCAATGTTGGGGGCAGCAGATTAGGGGTTCATAAGTATAATGTAGGTGGCGGCGGTGTCCGGAGCGGCATATTAGGGGTTAATAAGTGTAAGATTAGGGGTGTTTAGATTTGGGGTTCATGTTAGAGTGTTAGGTGCAGACTTAAAATGTATTTCCCCATAGGAAACAATGGAGATGCGTAAGAAGCTTGAACTCTGCTTTTTTGCAGGTGTTAGGTTTTTTTTCAGCCGAATCTTCCCCATTGTTTTCTATGAGGAAATCGTGCACAAACACGTTTAGCCAGCTTACCGCTACCGTAAGCAGCGCTGGTATTGAGGTGAGATGTGGAGCTAAATTTTGCTCTCCGCTCACTTTTTAGAGGCTAACGCTGGGTTGAAAAAAACCTGTAATACCAGCGTTGTTTGTAGGTGAGCGGTGAGCTGGAACTGAGTGTTAGCAACGCACAGCTTTACCGACAAAACTTGTAATCTAGCAGATAGTTAGTTTGCCAATTATACTCATAGGATACAGCATGAGATAGAGAGAGAGAGGGCAGTGTGTGTGCTGGGCTCTTTCACTATTGGCTAAGGTTTGGACTGCAGTAACCAATGCTAGTTAATGGTTGTGTATAAGTATTGTATTCACACACAGGTTTGATTATTGTCTATGAATAAGGCTGAACAAGAGCTGAAACACGTAAGACAGATGCCTGCCTGCAGTTCTTACTAACCCTTTCATTGCCTGCCTTTGCTTTTAATGCTCTCACTTTGCATCAAATAAATGGAGTTGCTTTGAGCCTTTCCTGTTATTCCTTTTTTTGGACTATATATAATATACGTATATATATATATATATTTATATATTTACACACACAGACACAGAGAAGCACACTCACAGGAATGAACAACCAGCTCAATACTATTGTTAGCCTGTTCTATGGTGATTTACCACCTGGATGCAGCTTCTTTAAGCCCAGTAATGCTTTTCGCAGAGTAGAACTTTCCTGTAGTATATCAGTCTGATCCCGCCTATTACGGTCAATCCAGCACCGAAATACCAGGCAATTCCTCTCTGAACAAGGAACACAGCAACCCCAGACGATCGTTTCGGCCTTCATTAGGCCTCGTCAGTGAGGTGTAGCCATACGGTCAATGTCCTTCTCTCTGTGTGGGTGTCTCAATGTTAAAGCCATTTGCCTGCCTTTTTTTTCTAACACCTGAGATCTCGTATTTGAGCCCTTATAACTTTCTTGTGCAATATTTTTGTTAAATAGTTTTTATCAGACAGTGTTAATATGAGTGCAACTCTACTTTGCCATGTATTTTTGAAGTGTTTTGTGCAGCACAGCTGAGAATTAAATAAGCTCTGAGAATTACAGTGTAAAGGGGCAATTGCACTAGCAATTGTAATTTCTCTCCACTTGTAATATCAGCAAAATGAAAATAGCAATATTACATTGGTCAAATTGAGGATTGATTCTATTTTAAAATATTATGTTTAATTTGTCTCATATGTTAATGGATAGTTCACTGTTTTTTTATTTCTGTATTTGCATGGCCATAATATAAATATATATAAAATAAAATAAATAAAAATCTACATTCAAGCCATTACATTCTGGGTTTTTATGAATAATCTCTCCCAATTCTTTCAAACAGACTTCCCTCTCCAAAAAATCCCTTTTTCCACTTTTGGCTCTATCTCATTCAATCCATCATGCATCACAGACAAAAACCTTGTTCAAACCTTTTCCAAACCTTGTGCAAAAGTTCAGATTTACCTCTAACTTCCTTACCAGACACACCCAAAACTCTGATAATACCTTCTTTCTAGAACATTCCTCATCTTCCTCACATGCATCTACCCTTGCCTGCATCACAATATTCCTAACTTTCTCATTCTAGTATTTCTTAATAACTTATATTTCTTCATCCAATTCATTTTATATATCCTCCCTTAAATCTCTTAATTCTTTTAAACAAACGACACCCATCTGGCATCTTTCATGGGGGAGAGCGACGTTAGCAAGGGCATACTTTAAAAATTAAATACTGCAGACAATACATATCAGATTACTGATGTGCATGTGTTTTTCTATTAGGGTAATAAGTGTTAAAGGGTCAGTCAACACCAGAATTATTGTTGTTTAAATATATATATATATATAATCCCTTTATTACCCATTACCCAGTTTTGCATAACCAACACAGTTATAATAATACACATTTTACCTCTGTGATTACCTTGTATCTATGCCTATGCAAACTGCCCCCTTATTTTGGTTCTTTTGACAGACTTGCATTTTAGCCAATCAATGCTCACTCCTAGGCAACTTCATGTGCGTGAGCTTAATGTTATCTATATGAAACACATAAACTAATGCCCTCTAGTGGTGAAAAACTGTCAGATTAGAGGCTGACTTCAAGGTCTAAGAAATTAGCATATGAACCTCCTAGGTTTAGCTTTCAACTAAGAATACCAAAGGAACAAAGCAAAATTGGTGATACAAGTGAATTGGAAAGTTGTTTAAAATGACATGCCCTATTTGAATAATTAAAGTTTATTTTGGACTTGACTGTCCCTTTAAGCGTATTTTTGACACAATCTCTCCACCTTTTAGTTTGCAAGATAAAACTACGAGATCTACAGGAGAAAAATATTTAGAGAATAAGCCAGACCTTACAAAGAACTCTGAGCTACGCCCATGGAACGCCACTATTCAGCCCACTAGCAGGTGCGGATAAACTCATTTTACATCAACAATACTCTTCAACTTTCAAATTATAAATACAAATTTTACAGGGTTTTTTGCACATGGAGTGCATTTTTGTTACAATTTCTACTATGTACATTAAATATGTTTTGTTTCCTGCATAATTTCAATACGGACTCTATTTTTTCTATAAAATAGGATTTTTGCAGAACTATTTTGTAACGAATTTCAATTTGACTTAACAATATTTTTTTCTTGCAGAATCTCACACACCCAGAGGCCTTTAGATAATTGTGCCCCTAATTAAAAGTGTGAAACTGCTTTTTCGATAACAAAATTGGTTTCAGCTTAGTTGTTGTGTGGACCTAAAAAAAAACAACAACTGTGGGGGACCAAAAGGTGGACTGTGGACCATAGATTGGGCAGCCACAGAGAGTTGAGATGATGATCTTGGGGAACCATGTTCCTCAATCAGAGGAGGATTGCCTGGTATTTTGGGGCTGAACCATTATTTTAGGTGGGATACTTCAGGTTAGTTCTCCTCTGTGAAGAGCTTTTGTTCATTCCTGTTTTTTTTTTTCTTTGTTTAAAATAGATAAAATCAAACCTAAGGTAAGAGAGAAAGTGTCTAAAGTTACTAAATAAGGAGATAAAAATAAATCCCCTTTTGCAAAGTTTACAAATGGTATTCAATTTCACTTTCTCAAATTATATTAATACTTAGGGATTATTTAACACAAAAGAGAATTATTAAAAGGAACAGAGTGTTTAAACATCTGTCCTAAATATCATAGGGTTAATCCAAATCATTATATATGGGATTGTCCCAAAGTAAGAAAATTCAGGAATAAAACTCAAATTTAGATTTCACAAATCTTGGGTAACCCAGTCCATATTGACATTATGCAGTTATATTTTTCTTACAATAGGGAATAGAATCTAGTACAAAACAATAAAGTTATACTCCTCACTAAATTTAACCATATGCTGATAGATCCAGGGGGAAACCTTTTCAATAATAATACCCTGAGTTCATCAGTAAGAAGTTTATATACATGCATGGCTCAGCAACAACTTACACTCAAAAGAGGTATTGTGTCTCAATGCTTATGTATCTCAATTCAGGCTCTTAGGCTTATACCACAATACGGCAAATATATAGCAGAGGATCCCCTGTATATATCTGCTATTTCACAGTGGAAAGTAGTGCAC
Source organism: Bombina bombina (assembly GCF_027579735.1). Lineage (NCBI taxonomy): Eukaryota > Metazoa > Chordata > Amphibia > Anura > Bombinatoridae > Bombina > Bombina bombina. The sequence continues at coordinate 79,771,397 of NC_069505.1, read as the reverse complement.
TCCCTATAAGTGCTTAGTGCACTCACTATAAGGCAATCTGAATTGGTGTTCTCTATAGCCTTGCAGCTCCCAATCTTCAGCCTGGCCCTGCGACGTTCCGATCACATGACTACAAACAAACTGGCCACTAGAAAACTTCATAGGAGTGGAGAATGGTATTATAGGCTGGTAAACTGGTGTAAACAAATTCCATTAAGAGCAAAAAATCCAGCCGAGAATCTGTAAAAACAAAACTTTATTTTACAAAAATTATAAAAACAACAGTCATCTTAACAATAGAGGTATCAGCAAAAAGCCTAAAGCTTTTAAGATGATCACAGGTCTATGATCTTTCAGGTCCAAATTAAATAAACTGAATCCTATCTTCTGAAGGTAGTTTATCCCACGTTTTTTTTTTTTTTTTTGCTTCAGGTTATATATCCTTTTATTCCAGAATTAAAGCGTTCTTAATTCCAGTCCTGAGGGACTGTCAGTATTAGTTTGGGCGGAGAGCAGGTTAATTATTATCAGGTATTTGTAGAGCGCCAACAGATTCTGCAGCGCTAGGTTAATAACCATGGTGACTGATCAGTTAATTATCTCACCTGTGCTGTAGTTGTGGAAATAAAAAAAACACTGCATTTGATTATAGGTGCTAAAACAAGTAATAGCAATTATGTTCCATGATAAAGTAAATACAACTACAAATATTTAGCCTTATACTATTTAAACATGTCTTAAGCTCTAATTGGTAAGGTACACAAACTGAAAGATTGCAAGGTTGAAGCAAACACGAAATCTTCCTGAGTAAGCTGTTTTATTAACTTTCATACTATTACTGAAGTTTTAAAAGCCTTTACAATTTACTAAATTTGTCAGAATTTTTTTTTACTGCTTATTTGAAATTCTGAGTGCTATTGCATTGTCTTTTTATTATGCACTTGTTATTTATGCAAATGTACTGAATTTAATGGTTATTACAGTTTATTAGTCAGGGAAAATTTGGGAACTCAGAGATGTGTGTACTGGTTTAGAGTCACCTTGAGAAACTGGCTAGGTTATTGCAACAGTCCCTTCAGTGATTCACACACAGACATGAAATTATAATGAAGAACATAGAGTTTATGGGGTAGATTTACCATATATCAAGCGGACATGATTCGCTATAGCATACGCTGTCGGCATTTATCATTACATAAGCATTTTTAGTGAAATGCTTGTGCAATGCCACCCCCTGCTCACTGGCGGCTAATCGGCTGCAAGCAGGGGCTGTCAATCATCCTGATCGGGATGATTTCAATCCGCCACGTAAAATGTGGCAGACAGGTTAAGGAGCAGCGGTCTTATAACTGCTGCTTCTTAACTTACGTTTCAGACGAGCCTGAAATTATGGGACTCCGAAGCAGCATCCGCTGCTTCATAAATAGAGCCCTATTACTCAATCAGTACTGTAATATGTACATTGTTAGACTTATGTGGGAAACCCTCTGAAACAAAAAGTTCCTTAATGTTTCTATTAGTAGTTCCATGGCAAAGAGAATCTCAATTTTTTACAGATCCTCTTAGGCTGACTGCATTGCTCAACTCTCTACACTCTACTAGCTTAGTCTGCTTACCAGACTAGACCGTTGCTGAAAGATAGAATAGGGGGACCACCCCATCCAAAGAACCCAGTAGACATGTGCAAGGGCAAAATTTTCAACTGATTTGGGTCGTCAAAAGTTCGGATAATAATTTTGTTCAACATGAAATTTGTTACATTACATTAAAGCCTATAGGAAGCCTTGAAAACATTATTTTTGCTTTTAAATCTTAGCTGAGAGCTTGTAAACTGAGTGCTGATACGGCGCGAGTGCTGATACGGATCGTAAAAGACAAGAGGTTTCCTTCCTTTCGGTGATCCATCCAGCAGTGACCTAATCCAGGACCGCTATAGAGAGACAGCTGGGACTTCATAGAGCATTTTCGGTGTAAGTAATAAGTGAACACCTTAAATTTGGCTCTCTTCCTGTCTGTTCATTTGGATCTTAAATCTCGTTACAGCTCCGGTTAAACATCACTAACTTCCAGCTGACGTGGATCTTCCTTGGTTTCCAATGGGATCTTTGTTCTCTATCTCGAATTAATCATTTGTGATAGTGATTGTCTCATTGTTGTTTTAACTGTTATTTTATTTATGCAATTTTTATTTTGAGTTTTTAGGGATTTTATTGATACTACATTGTCAAACGCCTGATCAGAGTGTTATTTAAATTTGGTTTTAAAAGTATTTTTGTGCACGATTAAGACTGTAATAAAATTTGTTCATTTTTTGCTTGCACCACTACTCTGGTTCATCCTTAAGCACATCCCTAATTTTGGGTTTATCATTTATAATCAACCACCCCAGTTTTTTACATATTTGTAAGGAATTATCATTTCCATCGCACTAAGGTAATTTATTGTTTATAGTATACAGTAATTAGAACCTTTGCACTACCAATTCAAGCTACACGTTAGCGCCAGGGGTTATTATAGTAATATCTTTATTACTATTGTATGATTGTGTTCCTTTCTGTGGAGTTTGAGGATACTCCATTTACCCAGTGGTTTATTGGTAACTTTCCCAGCGCAGGTTGATCACACCCCTCAGTAAACATTATTTTTAGCCACATAATTAAACTGCTAGTAAATGCAAACAATCCAAAGATTCATTGTTAAGTGGGACACAAAAAACATAATTTATGCTTACCTGATAAATTTATTTCTCTTGTAGTGTATCCAGTCCAAGGATCATCCATTACTTGTGGGATATTCTCCTTCCCAACAGGAAGTTGCAAGAGGATCACCCACAGCAGAGCTGCTATATAGCTCCTCCCCTAACCGCCATATCCAGTCATTCGACCGAAACAAGCCGAGAAAGGAGAAACCATAGGGTGCAGTGGTGACTGAAGTTTAATTAAAATTTAGACCTGCCTTAAAAGGACAGGGCGGGCTGTGGACTGGATACACTACAAGAGAAATAAATTTATCAGGTAAGCATAAATTATGTTTTCTCTTGTTAAGTGTATCCAGTCCACGGATCATCCATTACTTGTGGGATACCAATACCAAAACTTAAGTACACGGATGATGGGAGGGACAAGGCAGGAACTTAAACGGAAGGAACCACTGCCTGTAGAACCTTTCTCCCAAAAACAGCCTCTGAAGAAGCAAAAATATCAAATTTGTAAAATTTTGAAAAGGTATGAAGCGAAGACCAAGTCGCAGCCTTGCAAATCTGTTCAACAGAGGCCTCATTTTTAAAGGCCCAGGTAGAAGCCACAGCTCTAGTAGAATGAGCTGTAATTCTTTCAGGGGGCTGCTGTCCAGCAGTCTCATATGCTAAACGGATTATACTCCGAAGCCAAAAAGAAAGAGAGGTTGCCGAGGCCTTTTGACCTCTCCTCTGTCCAGAGTAAATAACAAACAGGTGAGATGTTTGGCGAAAATCTTTAGTAGCCTGCAAGTAAAACTTCAATGCACGGAATACGTCTAGATTATGCAAAAGACGTTCCTTCTTTGAAGAAGGATTAGGGCATAATGATGGAACAACAATCTCTTGATTGATATTCTTGTTAGAAACCACCTTAGGTAAAAACCCAGGTTTTGTACGCAGAATTACTTTATCTGAATGGAAGATCAGATAAGGAGAATCACAATGTAAGGCAGATAACTCCGAGACTCTTCGAGCCGAGGAAATAGCCATCAGAAAAAGAACTTTCCATGATAGAAGTTTGATATCAATAGAATGAAGGGGTTCAAACGGAACCCCTTGAAGAACTTTAAGAACCAAGTTTAAGCTCCATGGGGGAGCAACAGGTTTAAACACAGGCTTAATTCTAACTAAAGCCTGACAAAATGCCTGAACGTCTGGAACTTCTGCCAGACACTTGTGTAAAAGAATAGACAGAGCAGAAATCTGTCCTTTTAAAGAACTAGCTGTTAGTCCTTTGTCCAAACCCTCTTGGAGGAAGGACAATATCCTAGGAATCCTAACCCTACTCCATGAGTAATTCTTGGATTCACACCAATGAAGATATTTACGCCAAATCTTGTGGTAAATTTTCCTGCTGACAGGCTTTCGTGCCTGTATTAAGGTATCAATTACTGACTCGGAGAAGCCACGCTTTGATAGGATCAAGCGTTCAATCTCCATGCAGTCAGTCTCAGAGAAAGTAGATTCGGATGATTGAAAGGACCTTGTATTAGAAGGTCTTGTCTCAGAGGCAGAGTCCATGGTGGAAAGGATGACATGTCCACTAGGTCTGCATACCAGGTGGCCACGCAGGCGCTATCAATATCACTGATGCTCTCTCCTGTTTGATTTTGGCAATCAGACGAGGAAGCAGAGGAAACGGTGGAAACACATAAGCCAGGTTGAAGAACCAAGGCACTGCTAGAGCATCTATCAGTGCCGCTTGTGGGTCCCTGGACCTGGATCCGTAACAAGGAAGCTTGGCGTTCTGGCGAGACGCCATGAGATCCAGTTCTGGTTTGCCCCAACGGAGAACCAATTGAGCAAACACCTCCGGATGGAGTTCCCACTCCCCCGGATGAAAAGTCTGACGATTTAGAAAATCCGCCTCCCAGTTCTCTACCCCTGGGATATGGATCGCTGATAGGTGGCAAGAGTGAGTCTCTGCCCAGCGAATTATCTTGGAGACTCTGACATCGCTAGGGAACTCCTGGTCCCCCCTTGATGGATGATGTAAGCCACAGTCGTGATGTTGTCCGACTGAAATCTGATGAACCTCAGTGTTGCTAACTGAGGCCAAGCTAGAAGAGCATTGAATATTGCTCTTAACTCCAGAATATTTATTGGGAGGAGTTTCTCCTCCTGAGTCCATGAACCCTGAGCCTTCAGGGAGTTCCAGACTAGAAGGCTGGCGTCTGTTGTTACAATGGTCCAATCTGGCCTGCGAAAGGTCATACCTTTGGACAGATGGACCCGAGATAACCACCAGAGAAGAGAATCTCTGGTTTCCTGATCCAGATTTAGTAGAGGGGACAAATCTGTGTAATCCCCATTCCACTGACTGAGCATGCATAATTGCAGCTGTCTGAGATGCAGGCGCGCAAATGGCACTATGTCCATCGCCGCTACCATTAAGCCGATTACTTCCATGCACTGAGCCACCGTGGGGCGCGGGATGGAGTGGAGTTTTGATAACCTGGACTCCGTCAGGTAAATTTTCATTTCTATAGAATCTATCAGAGTCCCTAGGAAGGAAACCCTTGTGAGAGGAGATAGAGAACTCTTTTCTTCGTTCACTTTCCACCCATGCGACCTCAGAAATGCCAGAACTATCTCTGTATGAGACTTGGCAATTTGAAAGCTTGACGCCTGTATCAGGATGTCGTCTAGGTAAGGAGCCACCGCTATGCCTCGCGGTCTTAGAACCGCCAGAAGTGAGCCTAGAACCTTTGTAAAAATTCTTGGGGCTGTAGCCAACCCGAATGGAAGAGATACAAACTGGTAATGCCTGTCTAGAAAGGCAAACCTCAGGAACCGATGATGATTCTTGTGGATCAGAATGTGAAGGTAGGCATCCTTTAAGTCCACTGTGGTCATGTACTGACCCTCTTGGATAATGGGTAAAATGGTTCGAATAGTTTCCCTCTTGAATGATGGAACTCTGAGGAATTTGTTTAGGATCTTTAGATCCAAAATTGGTCTGAAGGTTCCCTCTTTTTTGGGAACCACAAACAGATTTGAATAAAACCCCTGTCCTTGTTCCGTCCGCGGAACTGGATGGATCACTCCCATTATAAGGAGGTCTTGCACGCAGCTTAGGAATGCCTCTTTCTTTATCTGGTTTGCAGATAATCTTGAAAGGTGAAATCTCCTTTGTGGGGGAGAAGCTTTGAAGTCCAGAAGATATCCCTGAGATATGATCTCCAACGCCCAGGGATCCTGAACATCTCTTGCCCACGCCTGGGCGTAGAGAGAGAGTCTGCCCCCTACTAGATCCGTTGTCGGATAGGGGGCCGCTCCTTCATACTGTCTTGGAGGCAGCAGCAGGCTTTCTGGCCTGCTTGCCCTTGTTCCAGGACTGGGTAGGTTTCCAGGCCTGCTTAGATTGAGGAAAAGTTCCCTTTTGTTTTGAAGTAGAGGGAGCTGATCCTGCACCTGCCTTGAAATTTCGAAAGGCATGAAAATTAGACTGTTTGGCCCTTGATTTGGCCCTGTCCTGAGGAAGGGTATGACCCTTACCTCCAGTAATGTCAGCAATAATTTCTTTCAAATCAGGCCCGAATAAGGTCTGCCCCTTGAAAGGAATGTTAAGTAATTTAGACTTTGAAGTCACATCAGCTGACCAGGATTTAAGCCATAGCGCCCTACGCACCTGGATGGCGAATCCGGAATTCTTAGCCGTTAGTTTAGTCAAATGAACAATGGCATCAGAAACAAATGAGTTAGCTAGCTTAAGTGTTCTAAGCTTGTAAATAATTTCAGTCAATGGAGCTGTATGGATGGCCTCTTCCAGGGCCTCAAACCAGAACGCCGCCGCAGCAGTGACAGGCGCAATGCATGCAAGGGGCTGTAAAATAAAACCTTGTTGAATAAACATTTTCTTAAGGTAACCCTCTAATTTTTTATCCATTGGATCTGAAAAAGCACAACTGTCCTCAACCGGGATAGTGGTACGCTTTACTAAAGTAGAAATTGCTCCCTCCACCTTAGGGACTGTCTGCCATAAGTCCCGTGTAGTGGCATCTATTGGAAACATTTTTCTAAATATAGGAGGTGGGGAAAAGGGCACACCGGGTCTATCCCACTCCTTACTAATAATTTCTGTAAGCCTTTTAGGTATTGGAAAAACATCAGTACTCACCAGCACTGCATAGTATTTATCCAGCCTACACAATTTCTCTGGCACTGCAAATGTGTCACAGTCATTCAGAGCAGCTAATACCTCCCCAAGTAACACACAGAGGTTCTCAAGCTTAAATTTAAAATTAGAAATCTCTGAATCAGGTCTCCCCGATTCAGAGACGTCACCCACAGACTGAAGCTCTACGTCCTCAGGTTCTGCATATTGTGACGCAGTATCAGACATGGCTCTTACAGCATCTACGTGCTCTGTATCTCGTCTAACCCCAGAGCTATCGCGCTTGCCTCTCAATTCAGGCAATCTGGCTAATACCTGTGACAGGGTATTATTCATGATTGCAGCCATGTCCTGCAAAGTAATCGCTATGGGCATCCCTGATGTACTTGGCGCCATATTAGCGTGCGTCCCTCGAGCGGGAGGCGAAGGGTCCGACACGTGGGGAGAGTTAGTCGGCATAACTTCCCCCTCGACAGACCAATCTGGGGACAATTCTTTTATAGATAAAGACTGATCTTTACTGTTTAAGGTGAAATCAATACATTTAGTACACATTCTCCTATGGGGCTCCACAATGGCTTTTAAACATAATGAACAAGTAGTTTCCTCTGTGTCAGACATGTTTGTACAGACTAGCAATGAGACTAGCAAGCTTGGAAAACACTTTAAACAAAGTTAACAAGCAATATAAAAAACTTTACTGTGCCTTTAAGAGAAACAAATTTTGGCAAAATTTGAAATAACAGTGAAAAAAGGCAGTTACACTAACAAAGTTTTTACAGTGTATGTAACAAGTTAGCAGAGCATTGCACCCACTTGCAAATGGATGATTAACCCCTTAATAAAAAAACAGATTAACAAAACGAAAAATATGTTTTTTAAACAGTCATAACAACTGCCACAGCTCCTACTTTTGAAGCCTTTTGAGCCCATCAGAGATTTCCTATAGCATACAGGGGACTGTGAGGGAAGCTGAATGTCACAGTTTGTAATTTTAACTGCACCAACTGTAACTTTTATACAATAACAGTGGAAAGCCTCAGGAAAACTGTTTCTAGCAAAAATAAAGCCAGCCATGTGGAAAAAACTAGGCCCCAATAAGTTTTATCACCAAAGCATATATAAAAACGATTAAACATGCCAGCAAAAGTTTTATGTTACACTTTTATAAGAGTATGTATCTCTGTTAGTAAGCCTGATACCAGTCGCTATTAAATCACTGCATTTAGGCTTAACTTACATTAATCCGGTATCAGCAGCATTTTTCTAGCAAGTTCCATCCCTAGAAATATGTTTACTGCACATACCTTATTGCAGGAAAACCTGCACGCCATTCCCTCTCTAAAGTTACCTCACTCCTCACTTCTGCTAAGATCATAGAAATCACAGGCAGATTCTTCTTCTAATGCTGCCTTTGATAAAACAGTACACTCCGGTACCATTTAAAAATAACAAACTTTTGATTGAAGTTAAGAAACTAACTATAATACACCACTCTCCTCTTACTACGTCCATCTTTGTTGAGAGTTGCAAGAGAATGACTGGATATGGCAGTTAGGGGAGGAGCTATATAGCAGCTCTTCTGTGGGTGATCCTCTTGCAACTTCCTGTTGGGAAGGAGAATATCCCAAAAGTAATGGATGATCCGTGGACTGGATACACTTAACAAGAGAAACATACAGGAGCTAGAACAAGTTTTAAAAGCACCCCAACTATAACAACATTCCTGTACAATATTTTTTTTACATTCAACTCCCTCCCTCTTTTTTTTTTTTCAAATCCCACATGCTACCCACATTCATAACAAGTTTGTATTTTCAGGTTTGCTTGGAGGCTCAATTCAAAGAAGGGCCGGAGCAGGAGTGCGGCACCAGCAGGCAGCAGAGTTACTGAATATTGCAGGCCTGACAGTACATAAACCTCCAAGGGAAGAGGGCAAAGACGTGCTTAGAGCGCCTTGAACACAGCAGCCAGGAGTTACTTGAGGATTTGGCATTGAGGGATGATGACCACCACAGAGCAGAAAGGAAGATGCAGGAGTAGTAGCAGAGTTACTGGATAAGGTAGGCCTGATAGTACATAAACCACAAATATACACATTTAAGGGAGAAGGACAAGGACGTGCTTAAAGACCCTTAGACACAATGGATAACAGTTTATTAAACTGGTGTTGACCACCACAGAGCATGGAGGGCAGGAGCCAGAGTGGCAGCAGAGTTACTGAGCTAGATTTGTGGGCCTGACCGTACATAAACTTCAAGAATACACCTCCAGGAGAAGAAGAGGGCAAATATGTGCCTAGAACTTGTTGGACACAGCAGTCAGCAGTTACAGGATTTGGCATTGTCGGATAACCACTATAGGGCAGGGAGGGTAGGAGCAACAACAGCAAAAGGCAGCAGAGTTACTGAACTAGATAGCTAGACCTGCAGTAAATATACAGGAAAACATGTGCCTAGAGCCCCTTGGACACAGCAGCCAGCAGTTCCCTGAGAATTTGGCATTGATGGAAGATCACCACCACAAAGTAGGGAGGGAAGGAGCAGGATTGGCAGACTTATTGAACTAGACAGGTATGCCTGACAGTGCGGAAACCTCAAAAATACACCTCCAGGGGAGGAGGAGAGAAAACACTGCCTAGAACCCTGGCAGTTCCCTGAGCATTTGGCATTGACGGATGGTGGCAACCACAGAGTAGGAGGGCCGGAGCAGAAGTGGTAGCAACAACTGACTTACTGAACTAGATAGATAGACCTGAATGTACATAAACCAGGTGAGGAGGAAGGCAACACATGCCTAGCGCCCCTTGGACACAGCAGAAAGCAATAACCTGAGGATTTGGCATTCACGGATAATGACCACCACAGAGCAGGAAGGGCAGAAGCAGGAGTGAATTTTTTTTCAAAATTAATAGGTTTCACAGCTAAAGGCAGGGTTATCTAGCTTTATAATGTTAAATTTGAGAAATAGCATTTGCTCCATGAGCTGCAGAGACATTTGTAAGGGCTGAGGGTTCAGTATATTACAAGTTAATGAAAACACTTGCTCACTTTTCACTGAGGTTTGGGGACAAGAAAGGAGCTCCTGAGCTACTGTACCCAGGACAGACCACATAGTCTTCTTGTCATCCCAGTAGCCCAGAGGGTCTGCTGTAGGGGGAAAAGGAGGTTCGTCTTTACCATTTCTTTAGAGGGCTTCATTGGGTCCCACCACACAGTCTACTGCCTTAAAAACAGCTGCTCCACACAGCTGTGTTGTGCTGCTGCTGGTATGAAATAACAAAATAATATCTGCCTCCTTCAGCTTTACTTCTCCCTCAAAAGGCATGCCATCCTTTCCTTGAACCGTACGCACAGTGCAAATTTTCCAGGAAAAAATCCATCTTGCTGGTGAGAGAACAATGGTATGACTTGCCCAAGACTGGCAGTGTTTTAGCTCAAGTTCTTGGTCACATCCATAAAAGGCTTTAGGACTGAAACTAACTAACCAATTATCTTCCTCTCATCTCTGCCTAATGGACTCCAGATGCCAATGTATTGATCAGAAACCATAACATGAATAGGTCTATGCTGCTCCAATGTTAAGATCCACCTAGCATTTATGTCTTACTTAAGACGGTGCTGGGGAAGCCTTGCCTTCTCCTGTTCCTGCTTAAAGAGCTGAATGGCTTTAATACTGTAGTGTAAGTGGCCTGCAACCCGTCATCACCATTCAAGTAAATTTGCTAACCTAGAGTTGCCTTCAGGAACTGCAGCCTTTATTACTAGGTGGAGGATGTGAGCTGAACAATGCACACCAATAAAGTCACCCTCACAGAGAGACTTAGCCATATTGGGTGCTCCATCAGTGACAATGAATCCCATTTCCACCTTGGTGCCTGCCCACTCTCTAACCCAGTGCGCGACCAAGCTGCTCATCAAACACCTTGGCATGGAGGAGGAATGATCGGTAGCCCTGCCAATCTACCGAACTGCTCCTGCTCTGACTGGAGCTACCTGCCACTGCACCACCACTAGCAGTACCACTGCCCTCATCATATGCACTGGGCTTCCACCAGTGTGCTTTCAGGGAGAGGAAGGGATGATAGCCGCTAGGAGCACCAATTGTCTAGAAGCATTTGCCAGTTCCTTCTTCAACACAGGATCGGTATGGTTAGAGGACTATGCTCCTGCTGAAAGTGCTGTGTGAAGGGAGATGGTAGTGAAGAGCAGCTGCTTCCATCAATAGCTTGAAAGGTTCCAATTTAAGCATGACAAAGGGCGCATCACTGGCAGCTACCAGCTTACCTATCAGACGGGTTAATTTTGGACTGCTGCTTGATCATCACCCTAGGGTGAAACCCCCAAAATACATCTAGGGTGGGATGAACACATCGTTATGATGTTGAAGATGGTACCTCACTCTGCGGACTGCCATCAATACAGTCTCCCATGTCCTGACTACTGCTGGTAGTGCTGCTCCCGGCTTCTTGCCCTCTTGCTGCTGGCTCCACCTTCTTCCCTCAATAACACAGCCTTGTGGTGCATGCAGAGATTTTTCATTCATCCTGGAGCTGTTGAAATGACCCAACACTATTCTACAGCTAACTTATTTGCCACACAATTTGCATTTGAGGTCTCCTTGATGGAACTTTGAGATGTTGTAATGTTAATTCTCACCTAACTAACTAACCTAAGTTGCTCGGGGCAGATCAGCTGTTAAAACATGCGTTAATTCTGTACTACATCTGCTACATTGTAGCCACTGAAATGAAAGAGAAAAACCCAAGGATCAAAAAGTACCAATGTTATGTATACAAATTATAATAAACAATTACAATATGCATTATGAATTTATACAAGTTATATGATATCACATACCTCTCTTAATGTGCAAAGAATGCATTATAACATAAAAACCTACAATTCAACTCATTCAAATTCATACTTTTAGGATCCTGATTGTGTACAATTCAGAAATGCTCTGAAACACTTTGATTTTTAATCCAATGTTAATGTTTTCATAACATCTACATTTGATCTTATGTTTTAGTCCTTCCCACATAAATGTTTTCCCATTTGCATGTTAATGCATAAACCACAAATATGCTGTTGCATGTTCCTCTTCTTCTTATAGACAACTTCCAGAATTATTGTGATTAGGCATCAAATCACCTTTCCAGATATGACTACACAAGCAGCAGTTCACTCATCTTCATTTGTACGTCCCTGGTTTCACTGATAATCAATGTGTTAGAAATGTCCATGTCTGGACATAACGTGTTCATTTGCCATTGTGAGATTTTGTCCCCTGATTTATAGATCTCAATTTAGAAAGATCTATAATATTTTTTAAACTCCTATTTTGTCTAATAGATGACCAGGGGTGTAGTACCTACCACCTCCATTAAGATAGGATCTGCTTGTAATATGTCCCAATGCTTTTTTATGGCCCTATTGATAAATTCTGTTCCTCGCTATAAGAGGTGCTAAATCTAATGCTATTATTTGGGGCTTCCTTTGTATTCTTCTTTTTGGGTTTTAATATGTTTTCCCTTGGATATTGCTCACTTCTTAGCCTGTACCAACTCAGGATTGTACTCCTTATTTAGGAACTTTTTTGTAATTTGTCTGCTTCTTTAGCAAAATCTTTAAATTGTGGAGCAATTATGGTGTATTCTATGGAATTGGCCATAAGGGATGCTCTCTTCCTTCAAGAGAGGTGGCCACTTTTGGCATTTAGAAACCCTTTGCCTTTGCTGTCTATGGGTTCCCAGTAGTTCTTTACTAAAATCTTCTCTTCAATGGAATCTACAAAAAGCTCCAAATCATAACTTTCCCTATAAAATTTCAATTATATTCCTTTTGATGGATGCCACCAGACTTATTTATTTATTCCCCACACCAAGATGATGCTGCTTTATTATATTCCAGCTGTAAGGGTTATTGTGCCAAATTTTATGATTTTGAAAAATCGCCATGTAAATATTAGGATACGAGGGGGCCATGGTGATAACCATGGCTGTCTCTTGAATTTGGCAATATTATTGTCCCTCAAAGCAAAATAATTGTGCTCTAAGATATATTTAATACCCTTTAGAAGGAACTCAATCCCAATGCCTGCAATGTCCCCATTTTTACAATATTTCTGGCATGATAATGATATTTTATTGTATGAGTAATTAATCTTAAATAATAAAAAAAGAGTGAACCCGTTCCCTGTCTATCACATATGCATGGTGGGGGTGCTTAGTGCCAAATTATATTCTAAACAAAGGGTTTATCAAAAAGAAACACTAATATAGCGCAAAAAATAAAATGCTTACTATAAATTATAAAAACAAACATACTTAAAAACACTTAAAACTTAGAATGAGTCACCAGAGGACCATAATAACAGAGGTTTTATATGTATCTGAGCGCAGCTATGGAAATTGCTGCATCGGTTATCCCATCATGTATTTAAAAAAATCTATTAAACTAAGAGGATATAGTCCTCAAGAACATTAAGCTAGTGGTAGTGCATACATGATTACTAAAACTGGCTGGGTCCATGCTTCCAAGCCCTGCAAAAATATCTTGGATAACAATATTGATATACACTCAATTTATTTAACATAATCAGTCCTGTAGAGACACAAGAGAACGCCTGATATGCATTTCGCTGTTTGACTTTCTCAAAGGCGACATGAGCACACCCCAGACCAGGTTTAAATATAATTTATTAGCCAATCCCAGATGTGTATTTCAACACACCTTACTTTTATCCTATCATTGCGATTGGTTCAGTCTAAACTACGTGACCTTCCTTTATCCAATAGTGCAGCGTTCTGCAACTTATAAACACACTTGCCTAGATTTAGAGTCCTGCATTAGCCGTCAAAAGCAGCGTTAAGGGGTCCTAATGCTGCTTTTAACCGCCCGCTGGTATTTAGAGTCAGCCAGGAAAGGGTCTAACGCTCACTTTCCAGCTGCGACTTTTCCATACCGCAGATCCCCTTACGCCAATTGTGTATCCTATCTTTTCAATGGTATCTTCCAAACACCGGTATTTAGAGTCTTGGCTGAAGTGAGCGGTAGACCCTCTACCGACAAGACTCCAGCTGCAGAAAAAAGTCACGAGTTAAGAGCTTTATGGGTTAATGCCGGTTTATAAAGCTCTTAACTACTGTGCTCTAAAGTACACTAACACCCATAAACTACCTATGTACCCTTAAACCGAGGCCCCCCACATCGCCGCCACTCTAATAAATTTTTTTAACCCCTAATCTGCGGACCGCACACCGCCGCCACCTACATTATACCTATAAACCCCTAATCTGCTGCCCCTAACATCGCTGACACCTACATAATATTTATTAACCCCTATTCTGCCCCCCCAACGTCGCTGCTACCTTACCTACACTTATTAACCCCAATCTGCCGACCGGACCTCGCCGCCACTATAAAAAATGTATTAACCCCTAAACCTCCTCACTCCCGCCTCAAAAACCTTATAATAAGTAGTATTAACCCCTAATCTGCCCTCCCTAACATCGTCAACACCTAACTTCAAGTATTAACCCCTAATCTGCCGACCGGACCTCGCCGCTACTCTAATAAATTTACTAACCCCTAAAGCTAAGTCTAACCCTAACACACCCCCTAAGTAAAATATAATTTTTATCTAACGAAATAAATTATTTAAAGCTAAATACTTAACTGTAAAATAAACCCTAATATAGCTACATTATAAATAATAATTACATTGTAGCTATTTTAGGATTTATATTTATTTTACAGGCAACTTTGTATTTATTTTAACTAGGTACAATAGCTATTAAATAGTTATTTACTATTTAATAGCTACCTAGTTAAAATAATTACAAAATTACCTGTAAAATAAATCCTAACCTAAGTTACAATTAAGTGCTAAAAATAAATACACAGAGCGCCTCCTAAAAGGCTAAGACACTAGTAGTGACAAGATTATTTAAATAAAAAATATATTGAAATTCTATAGGGGTATATAAAATATTTTATAAGCTACTTATAGCTAAAATATACAAACAAGATACAAAAGTGGATCCACTTAAAATTAACAATAAAATATGCATATATCTATATAAAAAACAATACAATTGTGGTTAAAAACCACAACAATATACAATCTTAATCACAAAATAAATTACAATAAAACAGCTGTTGATGGTTGGATAAAAAATAAATATAAAAACATCAATTTACTGAGTAGGTGTCCATAAATATGTAGGTCCCAAACTATTGTCAAGGTCTTGATAAAGGCCCAGTTCTTAGGGCCGAAACGCGTTGACATATATGGTAAGCTTCTTTTCAATTACTAAGTTTGAATAGCAGTTTTGCACTATGTTATATTTGTTTTATTACAGGTATATCTTTGAATTAATTGATCCCTGAGACATAGGATCCATTTCTGTATTTTTTCATCGTTTACACACAGGAATAACTTTTTAGGAGCATCTCTTCACATCTTGTATTCACATAAGGGTCACTTTATAAGCGTGTTATTCACTTTAACACATCCTAAATATTCATTTGGATTATTTTTTTTAAATTTTTTTCTTTTTCTTTTTTCATTTTTGTGTACACACATTTTTGATTATTCACGCCCACTTCATCACATCATCTTTTCAGGATTTTTTGGATATTCACAATAATTTTTGAAATTTGATTTGAAAACCACTACGTTTTTCTTTTTTACACACTTCATAATTTCACCGTTTATCGAGGGATATATAAGGATAACTGTTTTAAAATAGAATCTTCATATTGGACATTCACTCTCTGGAAAGAATTTAAAGTTTGGGACCTACATATTTATGGACACCTACTCAGTAAATTGATGTTTTTATATTTATTTTTTATCCAACCATCAACAGCTGTTTTATTGTAATTTATTTTGTGATTAAGATTGTATATTGTTGTGGTTTTTAACCACAATTGTATTGTTTTTTTTTATATAGATATATGCATATTTTATTGTTAATTTTAAGTGGATCCACTTTTGTATCTTGTTTGTATATTTTAGCTATAAGTAGCTTATAAAATATTTTATATACCCCTATAGAATTTCAATATATTTTTTATTTAAATAATCTTGTCACTACTAGTGTCTTAGCCTTTTAGGAGGCGCTCTGTGTATTTATTTTTAGCACTACATTCACCTTTTTGGGGGCGCTGGTACCCACAATACTAGGAGCTACAGACACAAGGTTGAGCGCTGTCAGATTTTAACAGATTTCTAAGTTACAATTAAACCTAACACTACACTATCAATAAATTAATTAACTAAACTACCTACAATTACCTACAATTAAATCAACTAAACTAAATTGCAAAAAAAACAAAACTAAATTACAAAAAAAAAATTACAAGAACTTTAAACTAATTACACCTACTCTAAGCCCCCTAAAAAAATAACAAAGCCCCCCCAAAATAAAAAAATGCCCTACCCTATTCTAAAATAAAAAGTTAACAGCTCTATTACCTTACCAGCCCTTAAAAGGGCTTTTTTTGTGGGGCATGCCCCCAACATTACAACCCACCACCCACATACCCCTAATCTAACCCACCCAAACCCCCCTTAAAAAACCTAACACTAAGGCCCTGAAGATCTTCCTACCTTGTCTTTACCCAGCCAGGTACCATACGATGCATCCAGAAGAGGGTCCGAAGTCTTCATCCTATCCGGCCAGAAGAGATCATCCAGAGGGTCCGAAGTCTTCATCCAGGCGGCATCTTCTATCTTCTTCCATCTGGAGCGGGTCCATCTTGAAGCAGCCGGGGCGGATCCATCTTCTTCTTCCGACGTCTTAACACCGAATGAAGGTTCCTTTAAATGACGTCATCCAAGATGGCGTCCCTCGAATTCCGATTGGCTGATAGGATTCTATCAGCCAATCGGAAATTAAGGTAGGAAAAATCTGACTGGCTGATTGAATCAGCCAATCAGAGTCAAGTTCAATCGGATTGGCTGATCCAATCAGCCAATCAGATTGAGCTTGCATTCTATTGGCTGATCGGAACAGATAGGGGGGTTGTTAGGGTTAGACAGCTTTAGGGGTTAATACATTTATTAGAGTAGCGGTGAGGTCCGGTCGGCAGATTAGGGGTTAATACTTGAAGTTAGGTGTCGCAGATTATTTATAAGGTTTGCGAGGCGGGAATGCGGCGGTTTAGGGGTTAATACATTTATTATAGTGGTGGCGAGGTCCGGTCGGCAGATTAGGGGTTAATAAGTGTAGGTAAGGTAGCGGCGACGTTGGGGCGGCAGATTAGGGGCTAATAAATATAATATAGGTGTCGGCGATGTTGTGGGCAGCAGATTAGGGGTACATAGGTATAATGTAGGTTGCGGCGGTGTCTGGAGCGGCAGATTAGGGGTTAATAATAAAATGCAGGGGTCAGCTATAGCGGGGGCGGCAGATTAGGGATTAATAAGTGTAAGGTTAGGGGTGTTTAGACTCGGGGTACATGTTAGGGTGTTAGGTGCAGACTTGTTGTTTCCCCATAGGAAACAATGGGGCTGCGTTAGGAGATTAACGCTGCTTTTTTGCAGGTGTTAGGTTTTTTTTAATCCCAAACTGCCCCATTGTTTCCTATGGGGGAATCGTGCACGAGCACGTTTTTCCAGCTAGCCCCTACCGTAAGCAACGCTGGTATTGAGAGTTGAAGTGGCGGTAAATATGCCTCTATGCTCCCTTTTTTGAGCCTAACGCAGCCCTTCAGAGAACTCTCAATACCAGCGTTATTTAAAAGGTGCGGGGGGAAAAAAACACGCGTAGCTAACGCACCCCTTTGGCCACAAAACTCTAAATCTAGGCGTCAGTCTCTGCTTAAAAGATATATCGCTATGTGTTTTCTCATACACATGTCTATTCACTGGTGCACACATCTCTATCTTTGCACCCCACATCACACTCCATAGTGCAAACTCTGGACACATAAGACTCCTCTATGCTGTCAAGATTATTGCCACCATATAAAGAGTACTTCACATTCTCTGCTTTTCGTCATCTGACTCTGAAAGTCCACCACAAAATCCAATATACTACATTTGCATCCCCCCCCCATTAATGCTGAGGCATCCTCCATTAACCATCTAACCAGTTCAGAAAGGTGTCCAAATACATGATTTAATATGTCTCACGCTGTTAATCATTTAGTACTGAATACATTCAATAATTTTTCCATATCTCTATTCATAGTGCACGTTCAAATTTCCTTAAAATGCAACATATCACAGTCTAGATTCCAACCATATTGCTTGTATCTACTATAGATGTGAAAAATATGATCAGAATTATGCAATTGTGAAAGTCATTTCTCCTTTTATAGAATAATCTTTCTCAGAATAATGATTATCTGGCAAATTTGTCTACAACCATATAAGGAATGTAATAGGGAAAAGTCATATGCTGCATTTACACCATTAGGTACTACACTCTGAAGCCAGAAAATCCACTTACATTCAGCCTAGATAAGTTTGTGCTCGATATCCCTTCCTCTAATACCAGATCTAATGTCAGATCATCATTATATTTAACTATATAATGAGGATACCCTCAATCTAAGTCATACAAACATACAGAAACAATACAATCAAAAATACTTCTGGTGACAATCTACGCATTTCATCTTTGTCTGTGAGGACTTTCTCAAGAGTTTGTAAGTACAGTCTATGTAATAGATGATACTAATTGGGTATTTAACTGCAAAACCCCTAACCCTCTTTACAAATGAATGTCCAATCATAGTGTACTAAGGGGGGCGGCACCATTATTCAAGACGGATGGGATTATTTAAAAGAAGCTTCCCCCGGAGCGTAGCCAGCAACCAAGCTGAGCAGTCACAATATTACAGAGCTCCGGCTCCGAATTAGGCAAAAGTGCCAAAAAGAACAATCCCAGGGGAAATAATAGGATACACTCTCCATCTTTAAAGTCAGGCAGCACTGGGGGCGTGTCCATGCAGCGACCTAGAAAGGACGCATTCTCTGAGGGCTCTAGCCGAATCTACAGTAATCCGCTGGTTATTGTGTCCTAACAGCAAGATCACGAATACATTTTAGAAGGACATCACAACTCTGGAAGTCATGGTCCCATATCTACCTTTTCTGCTGTTTACATGACTCCGGGGACTCAGCTTGGATCATTAAGGCCCCACTGTTAGGTATCCCCACCCCCCCAGGAAGAAACGGGGTTATTGGTGCTGTCGGACAATTCCGACTTACCTATTCTTCACCACAATATAGCTCAAAAGGATTAGAGGGTAGACCCTTCATACCACACTATCAACTACAGGGTGAAGTTGAGATTTGCCCATAGTACAATAGTAACAAGTGGTATATGACCAATATGGCGGAGGAGCAAACGCAACAGTGTCACAAGGAGCTACTGTCAAAATTCACTGAACGCATGTTAAAGCTAATGGACAATGCCCCATATGAATACCTAATGAAGCGCTTGCATTTGGATCAGGAGACCGGAGTATCTACTATGGCTCCTCTATTGGATAAATCTCAAGCAAGCATCAATACAAGTAACTATCCGCCTGAGACACAGCGGCTCCCTGGGGCAGCGCACGCACAGATTGTGTTTGACTCATTTCCTGGAGCATGTAAAATAGAGGGGCTACTCAAACACTGACAGACCTCCACAAAACAAAAGTCCGCTCAATGCAGGGAGAGTGAATAGCGATTGGGTACGGAAGTCTACCGAGTGGACTTACATCTGGGGCCTCTGATGCCTGTAGTATCCCCTCTAAGTCAAGTACCTAGGGCCGCAGCATGGTCAGCATCGGAGAATGCCAAGACAGTGCTTGAAGCGGATACCGGGTCAAATTTCTCTGCAGTGGGAACTCCGGGACTGACATCCAAGTTTGATCTCCCGACTGGATTTCTATATGCGACTCATCAACGCACAAGTGATATGTCATCAGCCCTACTATATCAGGGCTTCCTAACGGCTGTTTCTTCTGGGGTATCCAGGCTCATGTTTAAAGTAACGCAGACACCACCCAGTAAAACAGCTTCCTCAGCCCTACAAAATGACATCAGGAACTCTGATCCCCTGTGCCAGTTTATCTTGTCCGGCAAGTATCCCGTAACAACTCACATTCACACAGTCTATTATGGCCAGCTGGACACAGGAGGTTAACTATTTGCAAATGCGCTCCTACCAAATATTGCCTTATTCACTGAATGGCAAGTGCCGATTAAAATAATCACCTGGCGATATAATCTTTAGTTTGCTGTTTGGGTTTTATTTCACGCAGTTAGTTTTGATTTATAGTATACACACAAACAGTGTACAGCTCCACAGTATCGCAGGTGCAGGTGGTGAGAGGGACTGTCAACCTCAATAATATGTAGAAAAATTAGAAAATCCACAGCACCACTGTAAGTTTTCAATGCTTTATTGGAACATCTTTATCCCATGCAGGTACCTGTATGGGATAAAGATGTTCCAATAAAGCATTGAAAACTTACAGTGGTGCTGTGGATTTTCTAGTTTTGATTTATCCTACCATTACTTTAGAAGGCCTTGTTCCATAACAGCAGGACATCTAACGGTATCAAGTATAACTAGTTTGTTTCTTCATAGTTTAATGTTTGAATTTTATCTCCTATTATGTTTGTATATACATGAAGAGTTTTTTAATTGTCAACTAGAAGCTATACTACCTGCAACATCTCATACTACTACTCATATTAAAATGACTGAGCGGTGCTATGGCACACAACAATGGGACATTTGATGTTATTCAGTATAACTAATGTAACGAGTATGGCTTATTTTTTCTCTATCACAGTTTGATATTTAAATGTTAAATATTATTATCTCTTATGTCTTTATCAATTAGAAAAATGAATTGAACTGCCTTAGCTTTAACCACTACTTTGAAACCTAGACCTGGTAACACTTTTTATTGTCTCCCACACTAGAACAATTGCATAATAAACATGGTTACTAACACATATATAATATTTTCAAATGCGGGACTAAGGAAATACAAGTACCGTGTTCTGTGGCTAGCGGCCGGAGCTGCAGAATATGAGCGCAACACATATTAGCTGAAGTCCCTGCAAGTAGAAGATCATAATATGGCACTACTTTTGTTTGCAATTATTCCTGCACTGGTGTCCAGGTTCCTAGTCCATTCATCTAGCTAAACTATTTTATTTCTTAAAGCACTCATTTATAGCCTCAACTCATTAAATGTTCCAAATATACAACACTTAACCAGCAGATATGTCTTTTAAATCTCAGATGCAGGTCAGAGCATGATGCAATCTAATTGTACAAATATTACTATTTGTATCAGGTTCCTTGCTTATTTGAATCACAACTGCAGAGTTTAAATAAATTATATATGTTTCACAACTGGAGTACAGGCTATTATATCAGCATATACTGTATTTACTCAGAGTGATTTTTAAAAGGAAATGCAGGAAGACTTTATATGGTTATATATTGTTGTTATACCATATAAGTAAAATAAGGCTGAAAATAAGTATTAGTATTAATAACAAATTTTGACATTTGCATAGTTCAAGCCCATATAGGAGAGATAGAATTCACTGAAATAACCACTGAAACATGAGAGACATGAGATAGACAAACTGCAGGTGCTGACAGTGGCGTGACCTGCTGCGAGACTCAGCACACTGAATAATGTTTGCAGCGTGGATAACTGAACACAGACCAGAGAGTGTATTGAGAGCTGTGAGACACGCTGAGTTATGTGAAGCTGTGTGACGTCACAGAAAGTCCGTTACTGTCCGGTATGGAAATGAATCAAAGAATGGTTATAACATCATGAAACATACGTTGCAAATATTAGAAGTATTTCAGAGACAAAGTCAGTTTAGAAATGTTCAAGAGAAAACATGACATTTGAATTAGCCGTTAGATTAGGCTTCCAAAGGGAAGTAGAAGTGATACAAATACCGTAGCGGTAGTAAGTAGAATCCGTTTGTTGGTAACAAAGTAGCAATTCCTGTAGAGATGTGAAGTTGAGACAGATTGTTACTTCTTGGAATAGTCCGCTTCAGGTTGAAATGTAACTAGTTGTTATCAGTCCTTAATGAGACCAAACTGCAGCTGGTATTTGTAATCCAAAAGTTGAAGTAGTAAAAGTAAATCTTATCCTAATATGAATTAGCTTATTAGAAACAGAGCACTGATTTTAGCAAACAATACTCAACAACTAAGCACTTGTTTGGGGCGTGGTGATGCCTTAAGTACAGGTGAGGGAGGTGAGTTGAAGCAAAAGGTAAAAGCAGGACTGGAATCCTTACAGATCCCCCCCCCTCAAGCAAGCCGACCACGGGTTGGAATTTAGGTCTACTTGGATAGCGTCTATGGAAACGAGCAATAAGCTTCAGAGCATTAATGTGTGCATGAGGTTCCCAAGTGTCATCCTCTGGGGCGAACCCCTTCCAACGGACCAGATACTGTAACTCTCCATTATAATGTCTTGAGTCCAAGAGATCATAAACTTCATAGACATCAGTGCCTAATTGTATAGGAGAAGGGGGTAAAAGAGGTGCATCAGGCTTATCTCCTAAGTAGGGTTTCAATAATGATACATGGAAAGTTGGGTGGATGGGTAAAGAATCAGGTAAGTCAAGCCGGACGGCATTTTCATTGATGATGTGTAGAATTTTGAATGGGCCAAGGAACAACCCAGCCAATTTTTTACTTGGTAAGTGCATTTTAATATTTTTGGAAGATAACCAAACATAGTCCCCGATGGAATATTTCGGAGAAGCTCTACGTCGTAGATCATAGAATTTTTTCTGAGAAGCCTGAGCATGTTTGATGTTATCACGTAAGTGTTGGAAATTTTCAGCTATGTTTTGTGTTAACACATCAACAGATGGTGAATCATGTGTAGAAGTCGTTTGAATAGTGAATCTTGGGTTAAATCCATAGTTGGCAAAAAGGGAAAGTAATTTGTAGTGCTGTTGATGGTATGATTATAGGCAAATTCAGCCATAGAGAGGAAAGAAGTCCATTTATTTCGATGATATGAGCAATAGCAACGTAGATATTGCTCAAGCCACTGATTGAGTCTTTCAGTTTGGTCATTTGTCTGAGGGTGGAAGGCTGTGCTTAAACTTTGATCAATTTGGAGAGCTTTAGTGAGTGCTTTCCAGAAGCGAGAATTGAACTGGGTTCCTCTATCAGTAGTTACAATGGAGGGTAACCCGTGGTATCGTACAATGTGATTTAGAAATAAGTATGCTGTTTCTATGGAAGTGGGTAACTTGTGATAAGGAATAAAATGTGCCATTTTAGTAAAATTATCTGTAACAACTAAAATGGTAGTTTGTCCTGAACTAGGTGGTAAGTCAACTATAAAATCCATTCCCAAATGAGTCCAAAGAGATTCTGGTACTTCCAGAGGAATCAAATACCCGTAGGGTGGTCTCCTTTCTGGTTTCGATACTGTACAAGTTGTACACTGTTGTATATATTCTTTTATACTGGTTTTCATGGCCACCAATAACTTCTGGCGATAAGCTCATAAGTACGTTTGATACCTGGATGACCAATTAGTGGAGGGTCATGATGTTCTTTGATTATTTTCTGTCTGAAACGTTCTGGAATATATAGTCTAGAACCATGAAAGTAGAAACCATTCTGGAGGCTAGGACTATCTAATAGGGTTTGGTCTTCTGATGATAGATCAGATTGGTATTCCTTATCCTGTTGAGATAGGATAGCAAGGAAATGAGTAGGAGGAAGAATGCTAGTAGGAAAGTCTTCTTGTACAGGTCTTGAATCTCGTCGAGAGAGTGCATCTGCCTTCCCATTTTTTGATCCCGGCCTATACATGATTTGAAAATTGAAACGACTGAAGTAAAGACTCCATCTCACTTGACATCCAGATAAAGTTTTGTTATTTTGTAAATATTCCAAATTCCGGTGATCTGTGTAAATCACTATAGGTACCTGCATGGGATAAAGATGTTCCAATAAAGCATTGAAAACTTACAGTGGTGCTGTGGATTTTCTAGTTTTGATTTATCCTACCATTACTTTAGAAGGCCTTGTTCCATAACAGCAGGACATCTAACGGTATCAAGTATAACTAGTTTGTTTCTTCATAGTTTAATGTTTGAATTTTATCTCCTATTATGTTTGTATATACATGAAGAGTTTTTTAATTGTCAACTAGAAGCTATACTACCTGCAACATCTCATACTACTACTCATATTAAAATGACTGAGCGGTGCTATGGCACACAACAATGGGACATTTGATGTTATTCAGTATAACTAATGTAACGAGTATGGCTTATTTTTTCTCTATCACAGTTTGATATTTAAATGTTAAATATTATTATCTCTTATGTCTTTATCAATTAGAAAAATGAATTGAACTGCCTTAGCTTTAACCACTACTTTGAAACCTAGACCTGGTAACACTTTTTATTGTCTCCCACACTAGAACAATTGCATAATAAACATGGTTACTAACACATATATAATATTTTCAAATGCGGGACTAAGGAAATACAAGTACCGTGTTCTGTGGCTAGCGGCCGGAGCTGCAGAATATGAGCGCAACACATATTAGCTGAAGTCCCTGCAAGTAGAAGATCATAATATGGCACTACTTTTGTTTGCAATTATTCCTGCACTGGTGTCCAGGTTCCTAGTCCATTCATCTAGCTAAACTATTTTATTTCTTAAAGCACTCATTTATAGCCTCAACTCATTAAATGTTCCAATTTATAACTGTACAAGTTGTACACTGTTGTATATATTCTTTTATACTGGTTTTCATCGATGGCCACCAATAACTTCTGGCGATAAGCTCATAAGTACGTTTGATACCTGGATGACCAATTAGTGGAGGGTCATGATGTTCTTTGATTATTTTCTGTCTGAAACGTTCTGGAATATATAGTCTAGAACCATGAAAGTAGAAACCATTCTGGAGGCTAGGACTATCTAATAGGGTTTGGTCTTCTGATGATAGATCAGATTGGTATTCCTTATCCTGTTGAGATAGGATAGCAAGGTAATGAGTAGGAGGAAGAATGCTAGTAGGAAAGTCTTCTTGTACAGGTCTTGAATCTCGTCGAGAGAGTGCATCTGCCTTCCCATTTTTTGATCCCGGCCTATACATGATTTGAAAATTGAAACGACTGAAGTAAAGACTCCATCTCACTTGACATCCAGATAAAGTTTTGTTATTTTGTAAATATTCCAAATTCCGGTGATCTGTGTAAATCACTATAGGTAGGGAGGTACCTTCAAGAAGATGTCTCCTGAATTCAAAGGCTCTTTTAATGGCTAAAAATTCCTTGTCCAAAATGGAATAGTTGATCTCTGCTGAAGTCATGATTTTTGAATAGAACCCAACTGGGTGTAGAGGTTCTTTAGGAAACTGTCTTTGGGAGAGGACAGCGCCAAGAGCATAATCTGAAGAGTCCACCTCTAGGATATATTGAAGGTTTGGATCAGGATATTTCAGAATGGGGGCAGATGAAAAAGAATTCTTCAGGAAGCTGAAAGCATCATCCTGTTCTTTGGTCCACTGGAAAGTGCAGTTAGCACTAGTTAATTTAGTCAGAGGTTTCGCTATTTTTGAGAAATTGCGAATGAACTTTCTGTAATAGTTACTGAACCCAAGAAATTTTTGTAGTTGTTTCCTTGTTGAAGGTGTGGGCCAGGATTTTACTGCTTCCACTTTGTTATTTTGCATTTGAATCCTATTCGGGCTGATGGAGTAGCCCAGGAACTCTATTTTATTGGTGTGAAAAATGCATTTTTCCAATTTTGCGTAGAGCCGATGGACTTGGAGTCTTGCTAAAACCCAACTAACATGTTTGATGTGTTCTTCTAGATTTGTGGAGTAGATTAGAATGTCATCTAGGTAGACAACAACACAGGTGTCAAGAAGATCATGGAAAATGTCATTAATAAAGAACTGGAAAGTTGCGGGTGCATTGGTTAAGCCAAAGGGCATAACTTGATATTCAAACATCCCATACCTAGTTCTGAAAGCGGTAAGCCACTCATCCCCCTCTCGAATACGTACTAGATTGTACGCTCCTCTCAAATCTAATTTAGTAAAAATCTGAGCATGCCTCAGTCTCTCTATGAGTTCAGGAATGAGGGGGAGGGGTATCGTTTTTTTTATGGTGATTTTGTTTAATTGTCTGAAATCAATGATAGGCCAAAGAGATTGGTCTTTGTTCCGCACAAAAAACATTCCTGCACCAGCAGGAGAAACTGAAGGACGGATAAACCCTTTCTTTAGATTTTTATCTAGGTAAGTCTTCAGATGATCCAATTCTGGTTGGCAGAGTGGGTATAAATGCCCAATGGGTGGTGTGGTTCCAGGTTTCAATTCGATAGGGCAGTGGTAGATTCTGTGTGGGGGAAGGGTGTCTGCTTCCTTCTTACTGAAGACTTCAGAGAACTGCTTGTACATTTCTGGTATCTGAGTCTCTGATGTGGAGGATATACTGTGAAAAAAGGTTCTATGACAAGTCTGTTGGCAAAATACAGAATTTAATTGAACATTTAAAGATTTCCAGTTGATATCTGGTTCGTGTAGCTGTAACCAAGCTAGCCCAAGTACTATAGGGAATAATGGAGAAGTGATTACATCTAAGGTGAGATGTTCATGATGTGTTTTTAATGTGGTGACAGAGAGCGGGATGGTGTGATGTGTTATGGGCCCTGATGATATCTCAGACCCATCAACCACACGAAGGAAAATGGGAGACAACTTTTTGATCAATGGTATTTTATTTTTTTAAACCAGAGAACTGTCAATGTAGTTTCCTTATGCTCCTGTATCCAAGATGGCTGGAATGGTCACTTGCTTATTTGCCCACTGTAGAGAGAGAAGTAGAGAAAAATGAAGAGGGTTGTTATGCTTTAACTGGATAGAAAGATTGGTATGGTACTTACTCCTCTTGTTCTGTGGCAAAGAGGGGCAG
This sequence comes from Bombina bombina, assembly GCF_027579735.1. Lineage (NCBI taxonomy): Eukaryota > Metazoa > Chordata > Amphibia > Anura > Bombinatoridae > Bombina > Bombina bombina. Next base: position 79,744,599 of record NC_069505.1, on the reverse strand, counting down.
TCCTTTAAAGTATGAGATGAGGATGCACAATACTTGCAGAGGCCTCTAGTCTTCCTTCTGATGCATTCTTCGGGAGTTAGAGGTCCTCTGATAAAACTTATATCCATTGCTTCAGCACCAGTTGAACCAGTATGAGAACTGTTAGGAGTAGGATGGTTTAGAACCTTATCCTTCTTGTAAACAGATTCAGGGTATTGACGTTCAAATCTTCTTTCACGTAATCTCCTATCAATTTGCCTGCTAAGCTTCATGAGGCCTTCCAATGTTTCAGGTAAGTTCGGGCTAATTCATATTTTACTGCGTCAGAGAGTCCAAGCCTGAACTGTTTTTTTAGGGCAATGGCGTTCCATTGAGAGTCAATAGAATATTGCTTGAATTCTGTTATGTAACTTTCAACAGGTTTGATACCTTGTTTTAGGTTCCTCATCTTTTTCTCAGCAGTATACTGTAGGTTAGAATCATAATATAATTCATCCATGATCTCCAGAAAAGATGAAAAAGATGAGAGAACTGGATTATTTGTCTCAAAGAGAGTGTCTGCCCAAATGCGAGGTTCACCTCTTAAATAACTTATCATTGTAAGGACTTTAACCCTATCATTTGGGTATGTTCTAAGTTTAAGGGTGAAATTAAGCACACAAGCATTTTTAAATTGATGGTATAAATTCCTATCTCCATTGAAAAAATCTGGGGGTGCAATGAATGGTTCTGACAGATTGTCAGGGACACTCTGTTGAGTAGAGACAGTATCTTTTATGACTTTTCTTAAAGTTTCATTTTCTAATTGTAACTCTCTAAAGGCTTGACTAAGCTGATCAACTCTTTGTGTTAAATTATAAACAATTTGAGGAAGCGCTGCTGGATCCATTATATAAGGCTTGTTATATCAGGTTCCTTGCTTATTTGAATCACAACTGCAGAGTTTAAATAAATTATATATGTTTCACAACTGGAGTACAGGCTATTATATCAGCATAGACTGTATTTACTCAGAGTGATTTTTATAAGGAAATGCAGGAAGACTTTATATTTTTATATATTGTTGTTATACCATATAAGTAAAATAAGGCTGAAAATAAGTATTAGTATTAATAACTTTTGACATTTGCATAGTTCAAGCCCATATAGGAGAGATAGAATTCACTGAAATAACCACTGAAACGTGAGAGACATGAGATAGACAAACTGCAGGTGCTGACAGGGGAGTGACCTGCTGCGAGACTCAGCACACTGAATAATGTTTGCAGCGTGGATAACTGAACACGGACCAGAGAGTGTATTGAGAGCTGTGAGACACGCTGAGTTATGTGAAGCTGTGTGACGTCACAGAAAGTCCGTTACTGTCCGGTATGGAAATGAATCAAAGAATGGTTATAACATTATCATGAAACATACGTTGCAAATGTTAGAAGTATTTCAGAGACAAAGTCAGTTTAGAAATGTTCAAGAGAAAACATGACATTTGAATTAGCCATTAGATTAGGCTTCCAAAGGGAAGTAGAAGTGATACAAATACCGTAGCGGTAGTAAGTAGAATCCGTTTGTTGGTAACAAAGTAGCAATTCCTGTAGAGATGTGAAGTTGAGACAGATTGTTACTTTTTGGAATAGTCCGCTTCAGGTTGAAATGTAACAATTTGTTATCAGTCCTTAATGAGACCAAACTGCAGCTGGTATTTGTAATCCAAAAGTTGAAGTAGTAAAAGTAAATCTTATCCTAATATGAATTAGCTTATTAGAAACAGAGCACTGATTTTAGCAAACAATACTCAACAACTAAGCACTTGTTTGGGGCGGGGTGATGCCTTAAGTACAGGTGAGGGAGGTGAGTTGAAGCAAAAGGTAAAAGCAGGACTGGAATCCTTACAATTTGGTATAACTTAGTTGTGGTCCTTAACAAGTATATCTCATCATATTTGAATCGTATAGCTAAGTTTTCTCTTCCTTTTTTATTTGTTTTACTTTTATATAATCCCTACATATATGTTTATATATACATGGAAGACCCAAGAGTGGTCTGCAATACCAATTAGAGGGACAAAAATGAGGTCTGTTATTTCAGATGGACAGACATGTGTTTTGTTATTTTTGTTTTTTTTCTTGTTATGTATGCCTATATAAGCATGTCAATTGTATAATGTATTTCCTCAATAAAAAATTAATAAAAAAAAAAAAAGTCAGGCAGCACTGGTGAGCTCACTTAGTATTTTTCTGCCGTTTTCACACCCGCGATTGTTGCTTGGTGACAATCGCGGCTGAGGCCTCCACGCCGCTACCGGTCCAGATCCTACAGGCGCCACGTGAAGGCCCACAGATGGGCGAGATCTTCCTGGCCTCTCACACCTCTACGGCAGTGAGGGTTGTCATTGCCGGGTATCATGACACAGCAAAGTTAAATCTAGATCCATAATTTAAGGCCTATGGAGGAGGTAGTGACAGTGGCCCAAACTACGCCATCAGCATCTGGCACCTGGACAGTGACATCAAGGTATTGTGGGGGACAACAGTTTGGAGCTAAGGTATTTACTCTTTTGGACACTCAATGCCCTAAACATACATTTGTTTCCTATAAAAAGAGCCTCAATCCCCTAAGTAGTATATAGGAACAAATATCTTCAAACTCCTTCAGCTAGCTCACTTGTGAATATAAAATTCTAACAACAGCTAATCCATCTTGAGTGATTGTCCCTTATACTTTGTTCACTTTACTTTAGATGCTATTGCCCAGGTTAGAAGCTGTATAGTCTTAAAGAGGACTGAGTTCAGACTGCTCACTGCAGACAACTATGCTGCCCTAATCCCGAAGCTTTCACCCCTGAGAGGTTTTGTGCATTTTCTTATACTCTAGGACACTGGATGTTGTGCTACTGTGAACTGTATTTCTCTTCACTAAATGATTATGTCTCAATCCAATAAAAAAACTAAAACTGCCATGTCCACAAAAAAGACAGTTGTTGATCACTTCAGAGAATTGTCCTGCACATAGTCCCCTCCATCAGTTCACGATCAAACACTTTTATACCCAAATGACCATATGGACCCTGGTGAAACTGCATCTTCCTCAACACAAGATATGGCTTCTAACATAGTTGATGTTTTATCTCAACACATAAACATCATGCAATACTCACTCTCTAAGGTGATCAAAGTCTCTGCTGCTGAGCTAAGAAGCATTGCAGCTATAGATGAACGTATAGAAGCCTTAGAGAGGAAACATGAGGATTTAGCAGTAGACCACGCCACCCTCCTCTCATATTCACAGAACCTAGCCTTACAGATATCTGACCTTGAACTCAAACTGGTCAACATCGAAGATAGATCCAGGCGCAACAACCTGCGTTTTAGAGGTGTCCCTGAGGAGGTGGGTACAGTGGACCTGGACACATACATAACCGAAATATGTCTCCAAATCCTGCCTTCCCTTTCTCCCCCGGGCCTAGTACTAGATAGAGTCCATAGAGTACCTCGTCGGAGGGATATATCCCAGGAAAAACCAAGAGATGTGCTGGCTAGGATCCACTTTTTAACCCACAAAGAGAGGATCCTCTGTGAAATGGCTAACAATCCTCTATTCATGGGAGGAGGCTTCCGGTGAAGATGCACACGTCAGCATCCGGTGCGTACAGCTCTGCAACGAGGCATGAGTGTTTGTGACCATCACCACCTACACGCAGCTTAGCTCCTGTTGGCAGTTGTTTCCAAGACGGCTACCCGAGGAGGAGGATCGTGGTATCCGGCTGCAGGCAGCGGCCTCTGTATCGCCATTAGTATCGGGTGGCGCTGATACCAGCTGATTCCGGGCTCATGGGTCCCGCCCTGGCATCCAGGTGCTTTATTCCCTGGCCTGAAGCGGCCTACACTGGTAAAGACAGAAGATATTGCAGCGTGGTGTGAGAAAATCACCACCCCTGACCGCAACTCTATCTGGAGGAATACTTCAGCAGCAGGTGTCTGCTCCACTGGAGAGGTGTCTTGAGTGGAGCAGCGCCCCGAGGAAGTTTTAAACAACGGTCTACCCTGAAGAGTGGTCAAGGATGAAAAAGAAGAAAAAATTTGCTGACTGCAAAAACGCAATTATAGTGTGCACGGCACATGGTACAATTTGTAATTTGATTATTATGCTTGCTGGTAAAAGGCACTGGTATAATCCCTGGGTGCATAAAAGCTGAAGGGGTGGTGAACCTGAGAGCTGACATTCTAAAAAAAAAAAATAGAGAGAGAGTAAATAACTCTTTCTTCTTCTGATGTTTGTGGAAGGGGGTTTTAGTAACCTCTCAATAATTCCTGGACTATAGTTACAGTGGCTGTTATTCACTGGGCCAAGATTGGTTTAAGCTTGTTGTGTCTAAAAATAAGAATAAAAATATAGTGGACTGTCTACACTCTAAAAGAAAAGATTCTGTTCTCTGGAAAAAATAATGGATGCGTGGTAATGTCCCGGTATTGATCTAGGCAAAAGGACTATCACCCTTTTTTCTTTTTTTTTTTCTCTAAGGGACGATATAACTAACTACAGTCTCCAAATACAGCTCTCAAGAAGTCAGTCTCTGTGGAGTTCTAACAAAAGGGCCAGTTATATGTACATAATTGTTGTAATAACATCTGCCTATGTGGTGCAAAATGTAGAATGTGATATTTTACATGTTTATTGGTGTTAAGGGAATAGCGCTCTATCTTTTTGCTGCCCTGTTTTGTTTGGCTAAAATCCATAGTGTGCATGCTATACGGATTAGCATATAGCAAGATTAACGAGCCACCAGGGCAAGGTGTTTGCCGGTAATAGTGGCTGGCTTAATTTATTTCTGGATATATAAAAGTTGAGAGACTGGAAACCCGGAGAGCTGACCCTCTGACGTTTAAAGGGGGACTTTCAAAAAAGGGTCTTGGATCACAGTTATAATCCCTTGCATCTACTGGGTTAAGACTAACTTGTGTTTGTACTGGTCTTGCCAAGGGGAGGAAGAAAAAAAAAAAAGAAGGGAAAAGATAAAAAGTGGACTGCCCGTCTTCTAAAAAAAAAAAGAAAAAAAGAGAAAGAAAGAGACTCAGTGATCTGGGGGAAAAGTAGAGAAAAATTATTGGGATGTATGGCAACACTATAAGAAACAAGTCATCCAAAAGCCTTCAAGAAATCAGTTTCTGTAGACTGTTGCTAGTAAAATGACCGGTCATATGTTATAATGGAATATTAAGATTGTAATAATTTATGTGCATGTGATAGAGAGTGTTATGACATAAGGTTAGTGGTGCTGAGGGAATATCACTTTGCTTTTCTCTACTTAGTTCTCCATGTTTGAAAAGGCTGGCTAACATTGTTGATTTATATCTTTTGCTTTTCAGGATTTACTTTTATGAATGCATATATATTAAAACTGTAAAGGTTAAAACAAGGCTTGCAATAATAGAATAGAATATTAGAGGCAAAAGGAAGAAATCTACGGTCGAATAATTTGTTCTTAAAAAAAATTTCTGTGGGCAAATAAGATAAAAGTAAAAGACCAGATGATTTCAGCTTGTAAGTTATATTTAGGAATTAGATAGGTAGGTAGCTGGTTAACTTAATAGCCCCGAAGTCACTAAGCATAATCACAAATCACATCTTAAAATCTGAGTGCTTAATTTTTTCATAGAGGTGCATAAGCTACCCTAAACCAGGTATAGGGAAGTAATTCAGAGGTTCACGGTTGTTACAGTTTTTTTTTTATATTCTACACATTTAAAAAAACCCCCACATATATATATATATATATATATATATATATATATCGAAAGGTGGTAAGATATAAAGATAAGCAGTAAGAAGTGGGGTATCCCCCCCCCCAGATTTGCTATATATACACATATATCACTAACTGTACACATGTTATATAAAAACACAATCTCACTTTGAAAGGGCATGGAAAGGTACATCACGAATGTAAAAACAAGATCACCAGCTATGCCAGTAAAAAAGATAAAAAAGCAAAATCACTACAGGAAAGTTCCACGGAAAAATAAGATGTAAATGAAGATAGTCATACATTTGATTCTCAAACAATAATTGACCAAATGGCTAATGTGATAATGCCTCAATTTGAAACAATCAGAAAAGAGATTAGCAGCCTTACAGTAGAAGTCAGACAGTTTGCACAGCGACTGTCTGAAGTCAAGATGCGGGTCTCGAATTTAGAGGATGCCTATAACACTCAAGAGAAATCCAATAAAGAAACAACAGATATAATAAAAATCTTGCAAAGTAAAATCGAAGATCTAGAAGATAGGTCTAGACGAAGTAATATACGTATTGTAGAATTACCAGAGGGTAACGAATGTAAGGATTTAATTACATTTGCAGCTATAACATTACCAAATTTACTAGGGATGTCAACACAAAATGGAAAATTGCAAGTAGAAAGAGCATACAGAATTGGTTCTAGTATTAAATATCAGGATGGATATAAAAGGCCAAGAATGGCCATGGTAAAATATTTAAACTTTCAAGAGAAAGTGGAGATAATGCGAGCATATAGAAATCATAACCCATTTTTTATTGGCTCCACTCAAGTACACATATTTCAGGATTATTCCATGGAAACGGCAGCCAAGCGAAAATCCATGGCACCTTTTTGTACATCTCTAATAAAGAACAATTATAAGGCCAGTTTAAGATATCCGGCAAGAATAGTGGTAGAAGACACAGAGGGAAATAATTTAATTCTAAATAACTGTGAAGAAGCCAAAAAAAAATTTCTAGAAAATAATTTAGAACTGTTAACACAAAAGACACAAATAGGCAGCAGAAGATAAGTACAGGAACTTGAAGGGCACAATATAGTTGTTGAGCAAGATAGACTAAAGTTGATAGTCAGAAAGAAGGAGTTTTTTTTTCCCCTCTCTCTCTCTATATAATAAGTTTAACTAGCAGTATGGTAATATGTATACTGAAAAAAAAAGATTACTCGCTGGTTAAGGACAATGTGTTTTTTTATGTGTGGGAGATTCGTGGGAGAAGGTTCCCCGGACCCCTTGTTGTATGTAAGGGTTTTTTTTTCTTCCCTTTTTTTTTTTCTCTCCCCCCTCATCTCCCTCAGTCTCTCTCCCTCACCCTCCTCCGGCGCTACTATATTATCTTTTAGATCATTTAGATATAAATGGGTTTTTAACTGACTATGGATAGAGTCAATCTAGTGTCATGGAATGTGGGGGGGGGGTTACCTCCCCAATTAAGAGGAAAAATATTCTTGTTACTTAAAAAACAAAAAGCAGATATTATGTTCCTACAAGAACTTCACCTAAAAGCGTCAGAAATAGAAAAACTGAAGGTTAACTGGTTAAAGGAAATCATTGCAACACCATGTGAAAAACGTAGTAGGGATGTAGCGATCTTGCTTCATAGAAACCTGGATTATGAGATAATTAAATGCGAACTTGATTCAGAAGGCCGCTATATTATAATTCAGTTACGAATAAACAAAATTGTCTGGTCTTTCTGTAATCTATATGGCCCAAATAAACATGATAAAGAATTCTAGAACAATATGGAAAAAAAGTTATTCCCACTGCGGGGACAAAACTTGTTAATTATGGGAGACTTTAATATGGCTCCAAACCCTGAAATTGATAGATTCAGACAGATAAATATGCAAGCATACAGACAAGAATCCAAATTATTGAGAAACTTCTTCAAAGTACTAGACATACAAGATATATGGAGGATACAACATCCAGACGAGCGTAACTATTCTTGTGAATCAAGAGCATTTAAAAATTTCTCCCGGATAGATTGATTCTTGGTGGATAAATCCCTACTCAAGTGTGATGTAGAATCCTCAATTAATGAGATCCTTTAATCAGACCATGCTATTATAGGATTGAAAATAAAGTTTAGAAAGACATTCTATAAAAATAATGTTTGCTTTCCAAGATATATGAGTAATAATAGTAGATTTTGTAACTGGTTAGCCAATACCTGGAAAAATTTTATAAAAGATATTAGTACATTCTCCGAAAAGCCCGAGATTCTTTGGGAAGCAGGGAAAGCTGTACTCCGAGGAGAGATTGTAGCATACATGTCCAAGCTAAAAAAAAAAAGATTAAGGCCCGTGAGCTACAGTTAGCAAACTAATTAAAGAATGCATATAACCTCTATCTAAGTAATCCTCAGACAGCTACATGGGATAAATATAAGAAGGCAAAGGTTGAAAGAGAAATCTTTCTAAAACAGAACTGGGCATTGAAAGAATTGAAAAATAAGTCCCTGTTTCAAGGCCCACACAGTATTTCTGCCGGGTATCTGGCAAAATTGGGTAAAGTTAAAAAAAATAGGAATATAATTTCTAATATAAGGAAAGGAGATAAACACCACACCCAGGCATCTGAAGTTAGACATGCATTTTTTAGATTTTATCAAAAACTCTATGGTAGTTAAGTAGTCGATGAAAGTGCAAAAAAAGAATTCTGGCAAAAAATTAAAGTACCTAAAATCTCAAGTGAATCACTTAATAAAATCAACCAAAGAATATCGGAAAGTGAAATCTCCATGGCTATTAAAAAATTGAAAAATAACAAAGCACCGGGGAAACTATTCAATGAGTACTATGTTAATAATAATAAACAGTCAAACTATTTCACTGACTCGATTATTACACTTATTTATTAAAAAATGTAAAAACCGAGAAGATCTAGGGTCATATAGACCAATCTCTCTGGTAAATGTAGATTACAAGTTGCTGATGGCAATAATTGCAGAGAGACTTAAAAAAGCCCTTGGTGAGGTCATACATCAGGATCAGGCAGGATTTATGCCTGGCAGAAATGTAGTAAGAAATATTAGGCGCATATTGGTAACATTAGACTATTATTATAATAAAACTCTTGGACATAGGAAACAACTTGAAGGAGACATGGCGCTCCTCGCAATAGACGCAGAAAAAGCTTTTGACGCTATTACATGGGATCACCTATTCACAGCCTTAGATAAATTCGGCCTACAAGGAAACCTACTTAATTTAACTAAATTAATCTACAACAAACCCAGGTCGCAACTTTTAGTGAACTTGGAACTATCACATTATATAACGTTACAGAAGGGGATGAGGCAAGGCTGCCCATTGCCACCACTTTTATTTAATATTTCACTTGTTAAGACAGGAATTAACAGGGGCTAGAATTGGTAAACATAACTTAAAAATTTCATTATACGCGGATGATATAATTTTGTTTTTATATAATACTGTAGAAAGTATACCGAAATGTTTAAATATAATAGGTGTTTATAGTAAATTTTCTGGTTACAAAATGAATATGAAAAAATCAGAACTACTCTGGATACAAAAAAACAACAAAAGTTTCTCTGAATATGGATTCCAAGAGGTAGAACAGTTAAAGTACTTAGGATTGTATATTAGTAAAAACCCAAAGGATTGGTATAAAATAAATTATAAAAATGTTTTTGAGAGATTGCCACAGGAATTAGCAAAATGGAGTAGATATAATCTATCATTATCGGCAAAGATAATGGTAATTAAAACAATTATTTTCCCTAAAATCCTGTTTCTACTACAGAACCTACCACTACTTATAGTAAAGGCAGATCTTCAAAAGTATAATAAATCAATAGCACAATTTTTATGGAATAATGCCAAACCCTGTTTGGCAATAAATAGATTGGTACAACATAGGCAAGAAGGCGGCCTTGCAGTTCCATGCCTCAAGGAGTATAACTTGGTGGCTGTGATGAGACCAGGATGTGATGTCACTAGCATGTGGGCGGGGCTTAAGTCCGGTGTCTGTGTCGCAGTTAGTTTAGTACAATCAACCTGTCTGGATGTGTATTGCTATGCTCTGTAATAAAATAGAGTTGTACCATCATTGCTGTGTCCTGCATATGTCCTGCATCTCATGACATGGTGTCAGAAGTTCTGGACTGCGCTTCTGTTCCTGATCGATTGCAATGTCAAAGTTTACCCCACCTGAGCCTTTTGACTTTTCTCAGCCTGCAGCTTGGCCCACATGGCGTCAGCGGTTTCAGCGCTTCAGGATTGCATCCAAACTGAACAAGGAGAGTGGTGAAGTACAAGTTAATTCTCTTTTATACTCCATGGGGAAAGATGTAGAGCCAGTGTTCAATGCTTTTACTTTTCAAGAAGGGGAAGAAGTTAACTTTGATATAGTTATGGATAAACTCAGTGCCCACTTTGTGCCCAAAAGAAATGTGATTCATGAGAGAGCTTGTTTTCACAAACGTAATCAGCGTGTGGGAGAATCTGTGGAGTCATTTGTGCGCAGCCTGTATGAATTAGCTGAATTCTGTGAGTTTGGTGTTGCTAAAGAAGAGCAAATCAGAGACAGAATAGTTATTGGAATTGCAGATGCTGAAGTCTCCCTGAAGCTGCAGTTAGAGCCTGATTTAACGTTAGAAGGGGCTATTAGGATGGCCCGCCAGAGTGAACTGGTGAAAAAGCAAAGTGCTGATCTGAGGTCTGAGAGTATTGTGGATGAAGTGCAACAGTCTAGAAAAATTACTAGTGAAAGGCACAGTGTGAGCGGTAGATCAAAAGTACTGGAAAGGCCTAGAAGTGGATGGGCGCAACATGGCCGATGCACACGGTGCTACCGGGCGCATGATCAGAGTGCCATATGCCCGGCCAGAGATAAAAGATGCAGAAAATGTAACAGAATAGGCCATTTTGAAGTGGTGTGTAAAACTGAATACATTAAGGAGATGCAGGTGGACAGTGACCAGGAGGGTCAGGAAGTGTCTTTTGTGGGGTCTGTTGTGGAACGGACAAGCTCAGAGGAAGATTGGAAAGTTACTTTTACTGTAATGGGAGCCAATGTTGATTTTAAGATTGACACAGGAGCTGATATCACTGTAATGTCTTTTGCTGAATTTATGAAACTGCCTCGACAGCCCCAGCTGGCGAAGGTTACGACAAACGTCCATAGTCCTGGTGGCCGCATTGATTGTGTGGGGAAATTTCTCGCCAGCTGTGAGTACAAACAAAAAAAGTTCACCATGTGGGTGCATGTGATCCGAGGTCAGTGTGTTAACAGTTTATTGAGCAGAAAAGCAGCCTGTGATTTGGGCCTCGTGGCCAGAGTGAATGAGGTCTCTGAAGATATGTTTGGCGAGTTGGGCCTACTGAACTGCAAACCTGTCCGTATAGCACTTAAAAGTGATGCAGTCCCATACAGTATTTCTACTCCTCGTAGAATTCCGTTCCCGCTCATGCCTCAAGTGGAGAAAGAGCTCATGCGCATGAAGTCTATGGGGGTCATTGAAGAGGTTGTTGAAGCAACTGATTGGTGTGCCCCCATTGTTCCAGTTGCAAAGAAAAATGGGAAGGTGCGCATCTGTGTGGACCTGAAAAGGTTGAATGAGGCAGTGAAGAGGGAGAGATTTGTGCTGCCGACGTTGGAAGATATAGCCCCGAAGTTGGCTGGGGCGAAGTTCTTTTCCACATTAGACGCTTCTAGCGGCTTTTGGCAGATCCCCCTGGATCCAAAGTGCCGCAAACTGACTAACTTTATCACTCCGGTAGGTCGGTTCTGCTTCTGCAGACTTCCCTTTGGGATATCCTCCGCTCCTGAGATCTTTCAAAGGGAAATGAGTTCTCTCCTGAGTGGCCACGTGGGCACAGCAGTCGTCATGGACGACATTCTAGTGTATGGGTCTACAGTGGAGGAGCATGATCAGCGTTTGAGTTGTGTGCTGCAGGCTATCAAAGAGTCTGGGCTGAAGCTGAATAAAGAAAAATGTCATTTTAGGAAAACTGAATTATGCTACTTTGGGCATATCATCAACGGGGATGGCATCAAGCCGGACCCCGAGAAAATTCAGGCTATCGAACAGATGAAAAGCCCTTCTGATGTACATGAGCTGAGACAGATATTGGGCCTTGTAAATTACGTGGGCAAGTTTCTTCCAGATTTATCTACAGTTTTGCACCCTATCACAGAGTTGCTTAAGAAAGATGTTGCCTGGGTCTGGGGACCCTCACAAGAAAAAGCGTTCCTGCATGCTAAGTCCCTGCTGGGGTCTGCCCCAGTGCTGGGGTTCTACGACCCTTCAAAAAAGACTGTGGTTAGTGCTGATGCAAGCAGTTATGGGTTGGGGGCTGCACTCCTGCAGCTGAATGACAACAAACTACAGCCCATCGACTACTGTTCCCGCACACTGACGGCTGCGGAGTCAAAATACGCTCAAATTGAGAAAGAGTGCCTGGCTGCAGTTTGGGCCTGTGAGCGCTTTCAGCGTTATCTAGTGGGTTTGGAGAAATTTAGTCTGGAAACTGACCACAAACCGCTAGTCCCTCTTATCAATTCTTATGACATCGACAAAACACCCTTGAGATGCCAGAGACTTTTAATGAGACTGCTCAGGTTCAATGTTCAGGCAGTGCATGTGCCGGGGAAGCAGCTGGTTGTGGCAGATACACTGTCCAGGCTCCCGCTGGCTGCTGCTGAAGAATCCTCCACAGAGTCGGACGTAAAAGTGTATGTTGATTCAGTTCTGGCCTCTAAGTCCATTTCTTCAAGGAAACTGGAAGAGATAAAGAAAGAGACATATTTGGACACAGATCTGCAAGAAGTTATAAGGTACATAAGAGATGGCTGGCCCGAGAGCCGGGCAGCCTGGATGTCTTTAAATGCTTACCAGCCAGAGAGGTTGCAGCTCACGGAGATGGAGGGGTTGGTGCTGTTCCAAGACCGTATTGTAATTCCTGTCAGCATGAGGAAGGAGATGTTAAACAGGATTCACGATGGCCACTTGGGCATTGCAGGGTGCAGAGAGGGAGCAGCTACAGCTGTGTGGTGGCCTGGGATCAGCTCCGACATTGCAAATCACGTGTCTAAATGTGCCTTTTGCCGGGAACGCCGGCCTACTCAGAGAAGGGAGCCCTTAATGTCTACTCCGCTGCCTGCGGGGCCGTGGCAGAAAATAGCTGCTGATTTGTGCGAACTGCACGGGAAAAAGTTTCTTGTTGTTATCAACTACTATTCCAGGTATTTGGAAATAGCACCCCTGAATGATATCACAAGTCAGGCCGTTATCATTCGCCTGAAGAGCTTGTTCGCCCGCTGGGGCATTCCAATGGAGCTGGTGAGTGATAATGGCATGCAGTTCGCTTCTACAGAGTTCAGTGCTTTCAGCAGGGAATATGATTTTGTACATTCCACGTCAAGTCCACATTATCCGCAGGCCAACGGAATGGCTGAAAGGGCAGTTCAAACAACAAAATTCATTCTAAAGCAATCTGAACCGTACCTAGCCCTCTTGTCATACAGGGCGACGCCCATTCAAGCCACCGGGTTTAGCCCGGCACAGCTGATGCTAGGACGCCAGATTCGCACCACTTTACCCTCAGTGGGTGTCTTCAAGCCGCCTGGCCCTGTTCCTCGGGACGAAGTCCTTAGGAGGGATGAAGAGGCCAAAAAGGGTTATTGTTTCTTCTACGACAGGAGACATTCTGTCAGGCCTTTACAGGAACTGAAAGCGGGCCAAAGTGTCAGAATTAAACTGGATGATGAGAAGAAATGGAAGACGCCTGCTACGGTAGTGGGCCGCTCTCCAGAACCAAGGTCTTACACAGTCCTTACAGAGGGAGGGACGGTTACACGCCGTAACCGAAGACATCTTCAGCCTGTACCTGAGAGTCTGGAACCGGATACCTCAGTACCACCGCCGGTGGGATCCCCTGTTCTAAGAGAGGTGCCTTCCCCTCAGCAAGATCATAGCGGGGATATATCTTTGCCTCCAGCAGACTCTTGTTCACCATCTTCTGTATCAGAGGACAGTTCATGCAAAGTTACATCAAGCGGAAGAGTGGTGAGGCTTCCGGCCCGATACAGGGACTGACTTTAGCTAGAACAGTGACCGGAAGTATGGGCAGAATAATCCCATGGTCACTGTGGACTAGGGTAGTCTACCCCGATGTCCAAGTCAGGATGTAATTTATTTGTTCATGTTTTCTAATCTATCTGTTTTTATAATGTTCTAAAACAAAATGTTGTTGTATACCCTGTTGGTGTACCTTGTTATTTAATATATGCGAATGTATGCTTTGCCTTTGAAAAAGGGGAAGATGTGATGAGAGCAGGATGTGATGTCACTAGCATGTGGGCGGGGCTTAGGTCCGGTGTCTGTGTCGCAGTTAGTTTAGTACAATCAACCTGTCTGGATGTGTATTGCTATGCTCTGTAATAAAATAGAGTTGTACCATCATTGCTGTGTCCTGCATATGTCCTGCATCTCATGACAGTGGCAATGGTTAAATTTGCTGTAGAATGGCTAGTGGAGGGAGATTATGTTACGTATTACAAGCTGGAGTCAGAACTAATAACGCCATTTGATCTTAAGGCAGTCCTACATATGGATAGAAAAGTAATTCCTAGTAATGTTAGTGAACTAATAACTATTAAGAATATCATAATAGCCTGGCAGAAATACTGTGCCACCTTGAATAAACAATTTCATATTTCCAATTATTGCCCTATAGTGGGCATACCTGATTTTAGTCCGGGCATATATGACCCAACATTTAAAGTTTGGAGAGATAAAGGACTAATAAACTGGTCTCAACTCAAGCAAGAGGGTTCAGTATCTATACAAGCTTTTGCAGAATTGGGACAAAAATATCAGCTACCGTCAAAAAAAATGTATGCATATCTCCAGAGCAGGAGCTACTTCCACCAACTATGCCAATCAGCTGATACAGATTGGGGTTGGCAGGAAATAGAGAAAGGACTTAAATTGTATAAAGCTGGAAAGAGATCTATCTCAGTTTGGTATAATCTGTTACTGGCAAAATCAGGGACAAAACAACTTGAGAATATTAAAATCTATTTAAATAAAATTTTTCCCCAGATACAGATATATGATGTTAAAAAATATCTCTACAATCTGGAAGCTGCTACGACAGTTTGTAGCTGGAGGGAATCACAATGTAAACTATTGAATAATTATTACTTAAAGGTACAGTACACTGTAAAATAGTTTTTCCATTAATGTATTTTAAATGACTTGTTATACCAACTGCAGAGTATAAAATATTTGAGATATTCCATTTTCATGCTTATTTGTGTATATAAAGTAGCTGATTTTGTGCTTTGAAACCACAGCCTATTACAATGGGTTGAACTTAAAGGTGATATCAGATCTCATTATGTTCTAAGTTTGTGTAAACAGACTTGCTTCCTTATCTTTTATTTGGCTGGAACACCAAAGCTCAATACATAGAGAGAACAATGGAAAATGATCATTTTATTACTTAACTATTCTGCATCCCACTGAGAGTGTAATCTCTTCTGCTGGCTGTGTATACTTAGGCTATTCAATAGAATATACTCCAGTATTAATTTGTTCAGTGTAGGTGGCGATACCACAGGCTAAATCAGCTATTTCAAATGCTGAAATAGGAGTAAAGGAGCTACTTGTAACCAATTTAATACACTCTAGCAGGTTAAAAGGATCATTGGGGGGGCGGAGTTTGCCATCATAGCGAGTGGTCGCATTACAGAAGAGCTCTGCAGACCAATTTTGTTTTTTTCTCTCTTTGTACCCTCTAAAACCTTTAAAACCTTTTTTTATTTATCACATTTCACTTCCCTAACTCCTTGGGACTACCCTTCTGTAAATTTCAAGATCTGACTTTATTCCAGACCTCTAATTATCCTAGCCTGCCTGGGAAATTTTCTACTGCGCCACACTTTCATCTGGTGCTCACTTTAACAAACTCCCGGATTTACTGCGCCCAGGAGTTCAGACTGATCCCAGCCCTCCGGTCATACCGCTCTCGGACTACAGCCGACACATCTACTCCACGGGCAGTACTTACACCTCCCGGTCTCCTTTGCTGACTCTGTGCAGCCTTTCAGCAGCTACTTGTCCTCATCGGAAGGCAGCCCTCTCTCTATCGCTGCTCAGTCGGGTGTGCCGGCATAACCCGGCGCAGCGCAACGGCCTGTCTCCTCTCCTCCACTCCATCAGACACGCAGTGTGTCGCAACTGAGGCCAAAGTGCACCTTTCCAGCTGCCGGACCCCTCAACTTGACTCTCCAGATAGAGGGACTTTCAGGAAACGTAACGGTCCCGGCCTCAAGGGTAAGCTGCCCCCACGTGGGGTAAACCTATACTATACACACAACTGGGAACTATATATCTGCCCTAAGGTAAAAAAAGGGAAAAAGAGAACAGGATGAAAGACACAGGTTTCCCAAAGATACTACTATAGAGGTAATTAGACTCTCTCTGCTCTATAAACCGGCTGGTGTGAGACTCCATACATCGTTTTGCCCTATACTGTCTCACTGTGATTTAATTATAAATCTGCTCATTCCCACAAGTCACTAGCACCAGTAAACAGTGCCTACTGACAAGGGCTAGAACATACCACATTTGAAATTGCCGCAGCACCTACCCAGATATATTGACTCTCTTAATACCCCTCAGCATCACATTGGGGGAGATTTTAGTTAATTTTGTCTACTATAAGACTGTATTTTACTGAGAACCTACAATGCCAATTGAAGCCTACCTGTTGTGTCCTCCACCTATAAAGTTGTTACCCAGAAGACACGACTATATTTAAAGCTATTGAGAACTGTCAACTGTGATAACTCTGACTTATGGGTTTAAGGATTGCCTGACCTATCACTTGTGGGACCTCTCAATTCCCCACTAGCCTCCCCTTGCTATTTTTTTTTGTTCGCAGCTATATCCTATCAAAGCCTTGGCTGGGTTACTCCTTTGCTCTCTAGTGTGAAACTGACTGTCATTGTACATCTCTGACCTCTCTCCCCTTCCTTTCCCGTTGGTCCACTGTGCCCACGGGTCATACCCCACATTTTCCTTCTCCTTACTCGCTCGGCAGAGAGCAACCCCCAGGGGAGAGAGTCACCTGGCACTTAAGTTTCTTACAGACCATCTTCAATCAAAATCCGAGTGAATCTAGAGAAGGCATAATTTAGTACCAGTGGGAGACCACTACTACCCTGCATAATTGATTATTAACAGACAGCTCATTACCTCATGCTAGGCTAGGCCCCACCGCCTGTGGGGTGCCTGACATCCTCTTTCTGCTCCACGACCTATCACTGAATTCATTATTAGAACCTTCCCAAGTGAGCCTCTGATTTGTAGGATTTATCATGAGTAAGATGGCTCACTCACACAGAAAGAAACCGGAACGTGGAGACATACCGAAACGGACTCTCTCAGATCATTTCTCATACAAGAATACATCTGACCAGGACCTTTCTGATGATGACTCCAGAGACTCCACCACCTTTGCCAAGGAACCTCCTCGATCCCTCTCCCTTTCTACAGAAAGAATCTCCCACCCTTCCTCTACTATTCTCGAATCCATCAAGGATCTCTCGAACAAAATGAACTCCCACCACGCTTCCTTAAAGCAAGAACTCAAAGCCTCAGTCTCCGAGTTGAAGAGAGATATCTCACTATTGGGAGAGAGAACAGATTCTCTGGAAAACAAACAAGAGGATCTACATGTCGACCATTCCAATCTGTTAAGTTATACCCAATCGCTAGCTGAAATGATATCAGGTCTGGAGACCAAATTAGCAGACCAGGAAGATAGGTCACGCCGGAACAACCTCAGAATAAGGGGTATATCTGAGGAAGTCACCCCAGCGGAATTACCTGCCCATCTACAATCTCTCTTCACAGAGTTGCTTGGCCCTACTTCCCCTCAGGAAAGCCTCATTGACAGAGCTCACAGGGTCCTTAGACCACGGAATGCACCCATGGGGTCTCCCAGGGATGTAATTGTTCGCTTACATTACTTCACTTTTAAAGAAAGAGTTCTCAAGGCTTCATTTCAGAAGAAAGCCTTGAAGGATTCATTTAAGGACATACAGGTTTTCCCAGACCTCTCGGCACACACCCTATCTGGAAGAAGACTTTTTCACCAAGTCACTCAATGCCTTCGTAAGAATAACATTAAATACAGATGGGGCTTTCCTGTTCGTATATTCTTTCAATTCAATGACACCTCATACACCATCACCACTCTTGACCAAGGTTTTCAGATTCTACAGTCTCTGAAACTCCTCACAGCCAACAATATCCCTCCAGCCCCACTGGACACCACCAAGAAGCTCAATACCACTGCAGCCCCCTGGCGGCCTCAACACCAAGTTTTCAGTTTCCAATCTTCAAGGGGAGGACCCCCATCATCACCACCCCCGAATCAGCTTCAGTTGTGAAGAGAAGGTCTCAATTTTCCATGTACTGTGATGCACCTTGCTAAATTCTGCTAGGTCTATATCCACTGGACTGCCCCTTTCTTGTCCATCATACTCATATTTTGTCCCCACCACTTTTCCTCCCCTGAACCACTTTTCCTCCCCTGATCCCCCCTTGAATGACACTGTTTATCTCTCTGGAACTCTCAACTAATAGAGACTGGAAGAAGATGGAAGGGTAACGTAAATGTATATTGTATTTGTTAATGTTCGAAATTTCACACCTAGTCTATATGCTTTGTTTCTCATTATATTATAGTTCATGCTGTATTACTATTTCTAACCACCTTAAGCTACACACAATAGGCCTAATCAACTCTTGCCCCCATACTTAGAGATTTCTCATAGCTCATATTCGGTCAGCCTATAGACTGAATATTTTTGTAATCTTAGTCGCCCCTACACTTCGGAACCCACTCTAAGTACTCCCCACATGATACATTTCCTAGTTCCAACAACCTACTGGTCCTGGACACTCCTTTTTAGGCCTTAAAATTTTACTTTGCTCTTTCTATATAGTGAGACAGTTATGTATGCGACAGAGCTTACCCAAACCTCTAATTGTCTGTTTGACATTGTTCAATATCCGCCATAGGAAAAAATTGTTAATTAATCATATCGGATCTTCAGGAAAATGGTAGATATCCATATTCGGGCCTAAAACACTCATAGCCTACCCTCATTGTTCCACGCTCTGAATATCACGTTAAGATAAACAGCTTGACTCTAGTCAACTAATGCACACTCCATCTCTCATATAGTAGCACCAATTCTCTAAGTTATTATTCACATAACACCAGGTCCCAACAGACAGAACTGTTTTCATGATGTGTGTATTACTACGATGTTATTTTATAAGTCTATCCTTGCATGGTTCAGAAATATAGTAAACTCCTTGTTGTAGTCTTCCGTATAATACTACTATACAGCTGAACCCTCACCCTGTTTAGCTCGTTTTATTTGATGTGGTTATAATGTTTGAAATGTTATGCAGGTTGGTTTCATTTTACATTCCTCTGTTAGTATTAGACAGATTTCTCTTCTCCAATAGCTATTGCTCCTAATGAGTATTGTCGCCCTTAGTTCTCCCTTTTCCTTCCTGACTTTAGCCTGTCAAGTGAAGCAGAACCCCAATCAGGCACCCCCCCCCTCCTTCAGTTCTCCACATACACTAACGTTGCCTCCCTCCCTCCACTTAGACTGGCCCATATCAGCTCCTGTAAGGACCCCACACTACAGAAATCCTTCCTGTAATAGTCTCCACAGACATTACACTACAGTAAATAACCTTAACCTTCCCACTCCCAGTACTGGTTATTCTTGTGGACACCTTGCTGCTCTCCCTTTTCTTCCCTCTTTCTCCCCACTCTACGGTCTGCATCTCTTTTTCTCCACCACGACACGTCCTAATTAAAAGCTCATTATCTAAGCAACCCTAACCCCCCCACTACTCCCCTTCCCTAAAGCCCTTTTATCCCCCAATACGAGCGGATTTTGCCCGCTGCATCCCTCTCCCTTCACTCATATAAGTGGGCTCTTCATATTTAAAAATAGTAACTCTCTCTCTAATTGTAACGCTCTCATAGCTACCCAAACTAGGACCCGGAGACATATAGTCTAGTTTCTATAATGTCAGAATTGAAGTTTTTAACTCACCTACTTCTCACTCACCCTTCTGACTCAATATCTTCTCCTTATCCTTCTCTCCACTCCTTACCCCATTACCCTTCTTGAGACTACCCTATGAGAGCATATATCCCCACTTACTTAAGTAATTGTTGTTATGTACCTTATTAATATAAAACTGAGGAAAATGTTTTTTGAGATGTCATGTAACATTGGAATATCATTTATATTGAAATTTTTGAAACTACCCTAGTAGTTGTTATTTTCTCCCTTTGTCTGTATCATTGAAAATGTTTCATCTGTATGATATTTTTGTATTTTGTGTTTTCCTCAAATAAAAATTTATTTAAAAAAAAAAAAAAAAAAGGATCATTGGGAATAATTTAAAGGGGAGAAAAATTTTGGATGAAATTTCCCTTTAACTCCTGACAGAATAAACAAATGGGCAAAGTTAGAACTAAGGTGTAAATGTTATAAATGCAGAGCTGAAAAAGCGGATATTTTACACTGTCTGTGGCATTGCCCAAAGATCCGACAATTCTGGGGAAAAATCAATTTTTGGCTTTCAAACTTGAGAATATTAAAATCTATTTAAATATTTTTTTCCCCAGATACAGATATATGATGTTAAAAAATATCTCTCCAATCTGGAAGCTGCTACGACAGTTTGTAGCTGGAGGGAATCACAATGTAAACTATTGAATAATTATTACTTAACTCCTGACAGAATTAACAAATGGGCAAAGATAGAACTAAGGTGTAAATGTTATAAATGCAGAGCTGAAAAAGCGGATATTTTACGCTGTCTGTGGCATTGCCCAAAGATTCGACAATTCTGGGGAAAAATCAATTTTTGGCTTAATAAGTTTTTACAGGTCAGAGTATCTCTTACAGCAGTCAATATTTTTTTGCTCTGTGACAAGGTTGCATTAAAAGAGGACAAACTACTTATAAACTTGGCTATCCTGGTAGCACGTAACATTATATTTAAAAATTGGAAATCTATTAGACCCCCAAGCTTAAAAGAATTTATAAATAATATGAAGACACAGATGACAATGGAGTTATTAAATATTAAGATATGTACTGACGGTAGACTGACAGCCTTTTTTTCTAAATGGCTAAATATAATTAGGGAATGGCCATTAACGGCACAAGTTCAATTTATCTCACCAATACAAAATTCCCCCAAGTTCACTCTACTTATATTGAAAAACATCCTGCCGCAACAGTGGAGCAGGGCAAGACAGTAAGGATTTAGGTGTACCCAGAGTGCGGTTGTTGGGGTGAGGGGTTTGGGAGAGAGACGCTGTTGGGGGAGAGAGACGCTGTTGGGGGGGAGAGGGGGGGTGTGTGTTTTTTTTTTCTCTTTTCTGCCCTGCTTATTATTCTGTGTCATATAGATCATTGGTGTATAGTAGTGGGGTATAAATTAAGAGATTAAATTCAATTCTGTACTGAAGTATGTTAAAATGATGGAAGTAGAAGATGTATTAGGTTTGTTTCTATGTATAATTTACTTCTGCAGGGCTGTGTCTCTGGATAAGAAAAAGGGTGAATATTTTTTCCTTTTCTTTTATTTGTCTTATATGTTACCTGTGTTTTTGTAACATTGGGTGTAATAAAATAAAAAAATTAAAAAATAACAAAATAGAAAGGTAAAATTGCATGTGGGTGCATTTCAATTTTAAATAAAAGCATTTTTTGTAATACAAAAACAAAACAAAAAAACAATCCTCTCTTCCTGATAAATACCAGTCAATCACCATTTTCCCAGATGTTTCCTCCTAAACTCTTCAGAAAAAGAGAAAGTTCTGTGCCATTACCCAAACACTGAGAAAACAGAATATCAGGTACAGATGGGGCTATCATACCAAGCTGAATATCACCAAAGACCAAAGAAGGCGCACCTACACAGCTTCAACCCCTAGAGGGCTTGGCCCTCCTCAAGGACTGGGAAATTGACCCCCAACCTGTACCTTCTCACCAAATGCCGCAATCACGACCGGTCCAACCTTCTGACCTGATCTGGAAACCAGGGCATCACAGTTCCCCACCGAGGACTGAGACTCACAGCTTTTAACCAGAATCCAATTATTCATCGCTCTCCAGAAAAAGACACAAACTTTAAGACTACCTGAGACCCAGCAATCAGCAACTGGTGAACTCATAGGAGGATGAGTCCACAAGCATAAGTAACTTTGTAAAGCTTATCATTTTATACTGTTTAGCATAATATATCTTAGCAATGTTTATGGGAAATGTATGTGCCTTTACCCAGACTTTTTAGGTCAGTAGTAGATAACTGTTGTACGGCATCAGACCTTATTTATGTTTAGTTGGGCCGTTATCTAAAATGTTTAGATATAAATTTAATAACTGCAGTTTGGTATAAGGCTTTGTTTGTTCTATATTTCCAGGTTTCAGATTGTACAATCCTGGGATACGTTAATATACAGAATTACCCTCACTTAGTATAACATGTCCCTATGTGGTAGACGTCTTTTAGGCATTAGGTCACAAAATGCCCTCCTGAACCCTAGTAGTTTGACTTGGGCGTACTTATTGGTAGATGGTTCCAAAAACAGAGTAACACGGTCACTGATAATAATTTAGAGGGTCTAGCATAACTAATACTATTCCCCTTTTTTTCCTCAGGGGTAGTATATTAACCAGATGTGCCTACATTCAGTTTTCCAAGACTTGTTTATACTAAGTTTTATTTGACATTAGCCCATTTCTATACTCATGAAGAGATAAACACCACGATTCAAGGTACACTTTAATACAAGTTAACACGCATGATAGACAAATAACACTTACAGTGTCAGTTGCAAACAAGACTCCACGAACCGGATGGGTCCTCCACTTGGCCACCTGCAGCTTGATGTGGATACCGTAGATGTTGCTCACACCGTCCGTGTCTCTGAGTCAGTATTGAAATGATATATAGAAAACAACAGACTAAACACAATATAAAATAGTGTATCTCTGTCCGTAGTTGCCAAAAGCAACACATTGATTCCTTACCCATGCCCCTACACGTTTCGTCAGCACGCCAGCTGACTTTCTCAAGGGTTCATTGGTGATCTGTATCATGTGTGTCATCTTTGTTACTTTATCTTTCCGGTGGGTCTAGCCCCTCAAAGCTATCTCATCAAAAAATGCAAACGGCTAACTATCTGTGATTCAAACTCAAAATATACAATGTGACAACAAACATAATTCAACATAATATTGTATGGACACATATAAGAGAACCATACCTGCTGTGTCCAGAACATATATTAGTATCATGAGATCATTACATTTATATGCTAAACAAATAATCCACAATTTACAATATTTAATAAAATGAGGTAACCTGGTAAAAAGGTCATATAATACGAAGGATACTTCGTTAAGGTGCATCTGACATAAAACCTGCCATAGACGGTGAACTCCATCCATGGTAGCCTAAAATGACATAAACAATTATTGTTGTAACCATTACGAAAGAGAACCAACTCCTAACGCACAGTTTGACCCACACTATAACTGTGTGCACCTGATGTATAATCTGCACTCATCTAACCTGTAAGGGATCTTACTCTAGCTACATATATACATAATTCTGTTATAACTAATGTATTCAAATGAAAAGGAATCTATATATTAAGTACACTAATGTGTCACTAATAGTGTAAGATGTGGTATGCTTTAGAAGGGTCTAAAAAATAGATATTATACACATGGATTATAAATTGATGTTATTATGTCCATATGTATATATACGTACATATATCTACCTGCTAGATCATAAAGGCTGCTAGATCAATGTCAATATTAAGCCCATGAGGAGAGAGGCTCCCCAATTTGTGAATCCACTTGGTTTCACATTGTCTCAGTTTAGTAAATCTCGTGCATTCATCCATACTTGGGGGTATTTGTTCCACAATTTTAATCCTAAGGCTAGAAGAATTTCTATTGTGTTTCACTCTGAAGTGTTCTGAAATAGTGTGCTTTTCTAAGCCTTTATCTATGTTATCTAAGTGTTCATACACTCTCCTTTTTATTTTACGTTTAGTACGGCCAATATAAATGCTCCCACGGCTACATTGTAAATGATAAACCACAATGTGGTCAAGCAATTGCCCCTAAAATCTAGTCTGTACATTGTTGTTCGATCCCAGTTATAAACATAATCTGATCTATCAATTATATTGCACATAATGCAATTAAGTTTGCCACATTTATAAGTCCCGGGTTTAACATTTGCCCAACTGGAAAAGGT
Source organism: Bombina bombina (assembly GCF_027579735.1). Taxonomy (NCBI): domain Eukaryota; kingdom Metazoa; phylum Chordata; class Amphibia; order Anura; family Bombinatoridae; genus Bombina; species Bombina bombina. The sequence goes on along the minus strand of NC_069505.1, from coordinate 79,720,455 downwards.
ACCCCGAAGGTTTGGGATTAAGAGGTTTAAGTTTTGATGGAGCCAGTATATTTTTGAAATCTTTATTTTTTCTAAAGGCGACATTGGATTCTTCCCCTATGTGTTTTTTTCAAAATTGGATCTCTTTTTAGGATACCCCAATGTTTTTGCAGGATCTTCCTTGTTGCTTTGGCACCTTCAGAGAAAGTGGTTATATGATCGGAACAGCCAATAGAATGCGAGCTCAATCTGATTGGCTGATTGGATCAGCCAATCGGATTGAACTTGAATCTGATTGGCTGATTCAATCAGCCAATCAGATTTTTCCTACCTTAATTCCGATTGGCTGATAGAATCCTATCAGCCAATCGGAATTGAAGGGACGCCATCTTGACATCATTCTGCGGCTGGAGTTTGGTCGTTAGATTTCTAACGCTCACTTCAGACACGACTCTAAATACCGGAGTTGGGAAGATCCCATTGAAAAGATAGGATACGCAATTGACGTAAGGGGATCTGCGGTATGGAAAAGTCACGGCTGAAAAGTGAGCGTTAGACCCTTTCCTGACTGACTCCAAATACCGGCGGTAGCCTAAAACCAGCGTTAGGAGCCTCTAACGCTGGTTTTGACGGCTACCGCCCAACTCTAAATCTAGGCCTTATTTTTTTCGGCCTGTCACAATGGACTGTCTCTCCCACTCACAAAGATGGATATTCCATTGACTTGATTATCAGCCATTGATGCTCTCTCGCAAACGTCACAAATTCCCCTTTTACTCTTTCTGACCATCATCTACTCACTTGTAACATTATAACTCTACCTCCATCTAACCTCACACCAAGTCCACAGAAGCATTAACCCCTTAATGACCAGAGCACTTTTCTTTTTTCTGTCCGTTTGGGACCAAGGCTATTTTTACATTTTTGCGGTGTTTGTGTTTAGCTGTAATTTTCCTCTTACTCACTTACTGTACCCACACATATTATATACCGTTTTTCTCCCCATTAAATGGACTTTCTAAAGATACCATTATTTTCATCATATCTTACAATTTACTATAAAAAAAATATATAAAATATGAGGAAAAATGGAAAAAAACACACTTTTTCTAACTTTGACCCCCAAAATCTGTTACACATCTACAACCATCAAAAAACACCCATGCTAAATAGTTTCTAAATTTTGCCCTGAGTTTAGAAATTCTCAATGTTTACATGTTCTTTGCTTTTTTTGCAAGTTATAGGGCAATAAATACAAGTAACGCTTTGCTATTTTCAAACCACTTTTTTTCAAAATTAGCGCTAGTTACATTGGAACACTGATATCTTTCAGGAATCCCTGAATATCCCTTGACATGTATATTTCTTTTTTAGAAGACATCCCAAAGTATTGATCTAGGCCAATTTTGGTATATTTCATGCCACCATTTCACCACCAAATGCGATCAAATAAAAAAAAAATGTTAAATTCTTCACAATTTTAGGTTTCTCACTTAAATCATTTACAAACAGCTTGTGCAATTATGGTACAAATGGTTGTAAATACTTCTCTGGGATCCCCTTTGTTCAGAAATAGCAGACATATATGGCTTTGGCGTTGCTTTTTGGTAATTAGAAGGCCGCTAAATGCCGCTGTGCATCACATGTGTATTATGTCTAGCAGTGAAGGGTTAATTAGGTAGCTTGTAGGGAGCTTGCAGGGTTAATTTTAGCTTTAGTGTAGAGATCAGCCTCCAACCTGACACATCAGACCCCCCCAAACAGCTCTCTTCCCTCCCCCACCTCACAATTGTCCCCGCCATCTTAAGTACTGGCAGAAAGTCTGCCAGTACTAAAATAAAAGGTATATTTGGGTTTTTTTTTGGGGGGGGTTGAGCATATTTACATATGCTGCTGTGTAGGATCCCCCTTAGCCCCCAACCTCCCTGATCCCCCCAAAACAGCTCTCTAACCCTCCCCCTCTACCTTAATGTGCGCCATCTCCGTTTAGAATAAAACAGTTTTTTTTTTTGGGGGGGGGGGGTTATTTTCTGTAGTGTAGCTTCCCCCCCACCCCCTCCAAGTACCCTAAGGTATAATGTAGGGCAAACTCCCACCCCTCTTTCTCCCATTTCTTAACCAAAAAAATCTGTAGTGTAGCGGTTCCCACACACTCCTGCACAGTGCACGCTCCTGCCCACCGCCCCCTGTGCATGCGCGCGCGTCCGTGCGTGCCCCCGTCGATCCCGTCCCTGATCCCGCCCCCTCCACATCACACGGCCCATCGATGGCCGCCCACCCGCCTCCCACGTCGGCTCCCACCCACCAACGATACCGGCCATCGAAGTCCGGTGCAGAGAGGGCCACAGAGTGGCTTTCTCTGCATCGGATGGCCAAGCAGGGTTATTGCAGGATGCCTCAATATCGAGGCATCACTGCAATAACCGGAAAGCGGCTGGAAGTGATCAGGATCACTTCCACTTCTTTCCCAGACTGACAACGTACAGGGTACGTCCTCAGACGTTAACTGTATTTTTTTAGAGGACTACCCTGCACGTCGTCGGTTATTAAGGGGTTAAGTCAATATATGAGCTATATTTCTCAAACATCTGCTCTTTTCCATCTCCTCCTTTTGTCACTACAACTCCACTCTTACATCAGCCCTTGAAAATGTGGCACGTACTACCATAACTAGGAAGTCACTCACTCATCCTCAGCCCGAGCATACTCTTCTTATACGCTCCCTACACACTGCATACAATGCAGATTTTCCTGGACTGCTGAGCGACATTGGAGAAAGTCTCGGTGTTCAGCTGACTTTCTTCACTACAAATTCATCTTGAACTCCGATTTTCCTGCCCGTAACCTCTCTAAGCAAGACTGCTTCTCTACTCTTATCTCTAATCTTTCTCCAAACCCAAATTGTCTGTTCTCCACTTTCAATACACTTCTCTGCCCACTCCACTTACAACTTCTATCTCTGTTTAACCCCTTAATGACCAAGGACGTGCAGGGTACGTCCTCTTAAAAAAGTCACTTAACGACCAAGGACGTACCCTGCACGTCCTCGGTTTGGAAAGCAGCTGGAAGCGATCCTGATCACTTCCAGCTGTTTTCCGGTTATTGCAGGATGCCTCGATATTGACGATAGTGGCGGGTGGGCGGGTGCACGGGGCGGGAGCGGGTGGGAACCGTTACACTACAGAAAAAAGTTACAAGTAAATTGTAAAAAAATTATAATAAACTTATTTTTTTTAAAGCATCTAAGGGATCAGGAAGGGGTGGGGGGTTTGTATTGGGGGGGGGGGGGAAGCTACACTACAGAAAAGGGACATTTTTTTAATAGTAACAGCATATTTTTCACTAAAATGGGTACTGGCAGACAGCTGCCAGTACCCAAGATGGCGCACATTAAGTCAGAGGGGGAGGGTTAGAGAGCTGTTTGGTGGGGGATCAGTGAGGTTGGGGGCTAAGGGGGATCCTACACATAAGCATATGTAAATATGCTAAAAAAAATGCACAAAAAAGCCAAAATGTTCCTTTTATTTTAGTACTGGCAGAGTTTCTGCCAGTAATTAAGATGGCGGGGACATTTGTGGGGTAGGGGAGGGAAGAGAGATGTTTGGGAGGGATCAGGGGGTCTGATGTTTCAGGTGGGAGGCTGATCTCTAAACTAAAGCTAAAATTAACCCTGCAAGCTCCCTACAAGCTACCTAATTAACCCCTTCACTGCTAGCCATAATACACGTGTGATGCGCAGCGCCATTTAGCAGCATTCTAATTACCAAAAAGCAACGCCAAAGCCATATATGTCTGCTATTTCTGAACAAAGGGGATCCCAGAGAAGAATTTACAACCATTTATGCCATAATTGCACAAGCAGTTTGTAAATAATTTCAGTGAGAAACTGAAAGTTTGTGAAACAATTTGTGAAAAAGTGAACGATTTTTTGTATTTGATCGCATTTGGCGGTGAAATGGTGGCATGAAATATACCAAAATGGGCCTAGATCAATACTTTGGGATGTCTTCTAAAAAAATATATATACATGTCAATGGATATTCAGGGATTCCTGAAAGATATCAGTGTCCCAATGTAACTAGCGCTAATTTTGAAAAAAAAAATGGTTTGAAAATAGCAAAGTGCTACTTGTATTTATGGCCCTATAACTTGCAAAAAAAAACAAAGAACATGTAAACATTGGGTATTTCTAAACTCAGGACAAAATTTAGAAACTATTTAGCATGGGTGTTTTTTGGTGGTTGTAGATGTGTAACAGATTTTGGGGTTCAAAGTTAGAAAAAGTTTTTTTTTTTTCCATTTTTCCTCATATTTTATAAATTATTTTATAGTAAATGATAAGATATGATGAAAATAATGGTATTTTTAGAAAGTCCATTTAATGGCGAGAAAAACGGTATATAATATGTGTGGGTACAGTAAATGAGTAAGAGGAAAATTTCAGCTAAACACAAACACCGCAGAAATGTAAAAATAGCCTTGGTCCCAAACGGACAGAAAATGGAAAAGTGTTCTGGTCACTAAGGGGTTAAAGGGTCACTGAACCCAATTTTTTTCTTTCATGGTTCAGATAGAGCATTCAATTTTAAGCAACTTTTTAATTTACTCCTTTTATCAATTTTTCTTCATTCTCTTGCTATCTTTATTTAAAAAGCAGGAATGTGATGCATAGGAGTCGGCCCATTTTTGGTTGAGAACCTGGGTTGTGCTTGCTTATTTGTGGGTAAATGTTAGCCTCCAATAAGCAAGCGCTATCCATGGTGCTGAACATAAAATGGGCTGGCTGCTAAGATTTTCATTCCTGCTTTTAAAATAAAGATAGCAAGAGAATTAAGAAAAAATGATAATAGGAGAAAATTAGAAAGTTGCTTAAAATTTCATGCTCTATCTGAATCATGAAAGAAAAAAAAATGGCTTCAGTATCCCTTTAAGATTTTGCCAGCCACAAAATTGATTTAATCAGAAACAAAATCATCTTGCAACATAATACCAGTCTCTAACCACCTCAACAGCGCAAAATCATTCAAAACCCACAAATTAACAAATTCATCTCATTTTGTTACTGAGGAAGAAGTGTCTGCCTTTATTTATATATATATATATTGAGGTGAGAGGACATTATATATATATATATATATATATATATATATATATATATATAACATCCTCTCACCTCAATACCTGTCCCCTCTATACCATCCCCTTACAGATACTCCCCTCTCTCTTTCTCTCTCTTACCCTTACCTCTACCCTAACACATATTGTCAACCTCCTCCTCATTTCCTCATCTCTTAAACATGCACTAGTCTCACCTATCCTCAAAAACCCTTCTCTCGGTTCAACCTTCCCATCCAGCTACCACCCTATTTCCCTACTCTCTCTTGCCTAAAAACTTCTTGAAAGGCTAGTATATACATCTTTATCACATTTCCTCACATTAAACTCCCTCATTGACCCACTGTAATCTTGATTCCACCTCCAATACTCCACAGAGACAGCAATCATTAAGGTTACTAATGACCTACTTATAGCAAAATTTACAAAGGATACACAAAATGAGAGGGCGCTATTAGCTAGGAAAACCAACACACTTAATCTATGAACATAATAGTCTAAAAATTGCAACAAGAGATAAGATATATTAAAAGTTTTTACTTCAGTAAATCACAGATTAATAGCGAGGGACGTCTCCCTTGATACAATACATATAAATTGCAGATAATGACAAGAATTATATATAACAAGATAAACAATACAAATGTATTAAGGACAGGAAAAAAATACAATTAAAGAAAAAATATATAAAATATATCTTTGCTAGAATACCACCCTAAGAAAAAATGAGCAAAAGAAAAAATGTATTTGCTTTCTATAAAAATTAAAAAATAATAAAATTCAGCTCCAAGGGCCCGATCCGATACGCAGCGTCGCCCGCAAAAGCCGGCGACGCCGAATTTTGCGCAGGTTTGGTATCCTATATACGGCGTAACCTAGAAGTTACGCTCGTATATTTCTGCCTTCGCCCGTAGTTTTTTGGGCCATAGGCAGGTATACCAAACCCGCGCAGTTTGGTATCCAATATACAGCGTAAGGACTTACGTGGCGAAAATGGAGAAATCTTACTCCACTTTCACCTAGCCACAAAATGCAGCCGTAGTAAGCCTTACGCTGTCTATTGGAGCCAAGTAGCTCCCTAAACTACCTGCTAAATAAAACCTAAAACCTAACGCATGCGCAATGTCTATCTACCTGTCAACCGTGATCTGCTAAATAAAACCTAACACCTAACGCATGCGCAATGTCTATCTACCTGTCAACTGCGATCCCCCGCCTAATTATATTAGGGTTAATATAGTTAATATCGTTATTATATTATATATATATATATATATATATATATATATACATATATATATATATATATATATTAAGTATAATAACCCTATCTAACTCTAACATCCCTAACTACATTCTTATTAAAATAGATCTAATTAATATTAATATTATTAATTAAAATATTCCTATTTAAATCTAAATACTTACCTATAAAATAAACCCTAAGATAGCTACAATGTAATTAATAATTACATTGTAGCTATTTTAGGGTTTATATTTATTTTACAGGTAACTTGGTAATTATTTTAACTAGGTACAATAGCTGTTAAATAGTTAATAACTATTTAATAGCTACCTAGTTAAAATAATTACCAATTTACCTGTAAAATAAATCATAACCTAAGTTTCAAATACACCTACACAATCAATAAATTAAATAAACTACAAATATCTAAACTAAAATAAAATTAAATAAACTAAACTAAATTACAAAAAACAAACAAACACTAAATTACAAAAAATAAAAAAAGATTACAAGATTTTTAATCTAATTACACCTATTCTAAGCCCCCTAATAAAATAATAAAGCCCCCCAAAATAAAAAAAATTCCCTACCCTATTCTAAATTAAAAAAGTTAACAGCTCTTTTGCCTTACCAGCCCTTAAAAGGGCCTTTTGCGGGGCATGCCCCAAAGAAAACAGCTCTTTTGCCTGTAAAAACCCCCACAATACCACCCCCCAACATTACAACCCACCACCCACATACCCCTATTCTAAACCCATCTATCACGTATAGAGCAGACCGTGCTGAGGAACTCGCTGTTCCTGGGAAGGATGAATGACACCATTCATACCCTGCTCCAGGTTCAGCATTCGACTCTCCGCCATATAAGGCATTTACAGTCAATGCCTGAATCTGGAGCAGAGCATGAAGAGGACAATGAAGGTGATGCCCAGTAAGTGGAGTATCTGGAGATGCTCCAAGGTCACCTTAAGATTCTTCCGTCCACATGTTACATATTTGTTTGTTACTGTTGCCATTTGGCCTTTTTTGTTTATTGTTGTGCCTGTTGCACTCTTTTACCTTGTCAAATGGCTCCAATGGTGCTGTGCTGGCCCTTGAGAACTCTCTCCAAGGACTGTGATGCACTCTTTTACCTTGTCAAATGGCTCCAATGGGGCTGTGCTGGCCCTTGCCAACTCTCTCCAAGGACTGTGATGCACTCTTTTACCTTTTCAAATGGCTCCAATGGGGCTGTGCTGGCCCTTGCCAACTCTCTCCAAGGACTGTGATGCACTCTTTTACCTTTTCAAATGGCTCCAATGGGGCTGTGCTGGCCCTTGCCAACTCTCTCCAAGGACTGTGATGCACTCTTTTACCTTGTCAAATGGCTCCAATGGTGCTGTGCTGGCCCTTGCCAACCCTCTCCAAGGACTGTGATGCACTCTTTTACCTTGTCAAATGGCTCCAATGGGGCTGTGCTGGCCCTTGCCAACTCTCTCCAAGGACTGTGATGCACTCTTTTACCTTTTCAAATGGCTCCAATGGGGCTGTGCTGTCCCTTGCCAACTCTCTCCAAGGACTGTGATGGCGTTTACAGTCAATGCCTGAATCCGGAGCAGAGCATGAAGAGGACAATGAAGGTGATGCCCAGTAAGTGGAGTATCTGGAGATGCTCCAAGGTCGCCTTAAGATTCTTCCGTCCACATGTTACATATTTGTTTGTTACTGTTGCCATTTGGTCTTTTTTGTTTCTTGTTGTGCCTGTTGCACTCTTTTACCTTGTCAAATGGCTCCAATGGTGCTGTGCTGGCCCTTGCAAACTTTCTCCAAGGACTGTGATGCACTCTTTTACCTTTTCAAATGGCTCCAATGGGGCTGTGCTGGCCCTTGCCAACTCTCTCCAAGGACTGTGATGCACTCTTTTGCCTTTTCAAATGGCTCCAATGGGGCTGTGCTGGCCCTTGTCAACTCTCTCCAAGGACTGTGATGCACTCTTTTACCTTGTCAAATGGCTCCAATGGGGCTGTGCTGGCCCTTGCCAACTCTATCCAAGGACTGTGATGCACTCTTTTACCTTTTCAAATGGCTCCAATGGGGCTGTGCTGGCCCTTGCCAACTCTCTCCAAGGACTGTGATGCACTCTTTTACCTTTTCAAATAGCTCCAATGGGGCTGTGCTGGCCCTTGCCAACTCTCTCCAAGGACTGTGATGCACTCTTTTACCTTGTCAAATGGCTCCAATGGGGCTGTGCTGGCCCTTGCCAACTCTCTCCAAGGACTGTGATGCACTCTTTTACCTTGTCAAATGGCTCCAATGGGGCTGTGCTGGCCCTTGCCAACTCTCTACAAGGACTGTGATGCACTCTTTTACCTTTTCAAATGGCTCCAATGGGGCTGTGCTGGCCCTTGCCAACTCTCTCCAAGGACTGTGATGCACTCTTTTACCTTGTCAAATGGCTCCAATGGGGCTGTGCTGGCCCTTGCCAACTCTATCCAAGGACTGTGATGCACTCTTTTACCTTGTCAAATGGCTCCAATGGTGCTGTGCTGGCCCTTGCCAACTCTCTCCAAGGACTGTGATGCACTCTTTTACCTTGTCAAATGGCTCCAATGGGGCTGTGTTGGCCCTTCCCAACTCTCTCCAAGGATTGTGATGCACTCTTTTACCTTTTCAAATGGCTCCAATGGGGCTGTCTGGCCCCTGCCAACTCTCTCCAAGGACTGTGATGCACTCTTTTACCTTTTCAAATGGCTCCAATGGGGCTGTGCTGGCCCTTGCCAACTCTCTCCAAGGACTGTGATGCACTCTTTTACCTTGTCAAATGGCTCCAATGGGGCTGTGCTGGCACATGCCAACTCTCTCCAAGGACTGTGATGCACTCTTTTACCTTGTCAAATGGCTCCAATGGGGCTGTGCTGGCCCTTGACAACTCGCTCCAAGGACTGTGATGCACTCTTTTACCTTGTCAAATGGCTCCAATGGGGCTGTGCTGGCCCTTGCCAACTCTCTCCAAGGACTGTGATGCACTCTTTTACCTTATCAAATGGCTCCAATAGGGCTGTGCTGGCCCTTGCCAACTCTCTCCAAGGACTGTGATGCACTCTTTTACCTTGTCAAATGGCTCCAATGGGGCTGTGCTGGCCCTTGCCAACTCTCTCCAAGGACTGTGATGCACTCTTTTACCTTGTCAAATGGCTCCAATGGGGCTGTGCTGGCCCTTGAAAACTGTCTCCAAGGACTGTGATGCACTCTTTTACCTTGTCAAATGGCTCCAATGGGGCTGTGCTGGCCCTTGCCAACTCACTCCAAGGACTGTGATGCACTCTTTTACCTTGTCAAATGGCTCCAATGGGGCTGTGCTGGCCCTTGCCAACTCTATCCAAGGACTGTGATGCACTCTTTTACCTTGTCAAATGGCTCCAATGGTGCTGTGCTGGCCCTTGCCAACTCTCTCCAAGGACTGTGATGCACTCTTTTACCTTGTCAAATGGCTCCAATGGGGCTGTGTTGGCCCTTCCCAACTCTCTCCAAGGATTGTGATGCACTCTTTTACCTTTTCAAATGGCTCCAATGGGGCTGTCTGGCCCCTGCCAACTCTCTCCAAGGACTGTGATGCACTCTTTTACCTTTTCAAATGGCTCCAATGGGGCTGTGCTGGCCCTTGCCAACTCTCTCCAAGGACTGTGATGCACTCTTTTACCTTGTCAAATGGCTCCAATGGGGCTGTGCTGGCACATGCCAACTCTCTCCAAGGACTGTGATGCACTCTTTTACCTTGTCAAATGGCTCCAATGGGGCTGTGCTGGCCCTTGACAACTCGCTCCAAGGACTGTGATGCACTCTTTTACCTTGTCAAATGGCTCCAATGGGGCTGTGCTGGCCCTTGCCAACTCTCTCCAAGGACTGTGATGCACTCTTTTACCTTATCAAATGGCTCCAATAGGGCTGTGCTGGCCCTTGCCAACTCTCTCCAAGGACTGTGATGCACTCTTTTACCTTGTCAAATGGCTCCAATGGGGCTGTGCTGGCCCTTGCCAACTCTCCAAGGACTGTGATGCACTCTTTTACCTTGTCAAATGGCTCCAATGGGGCTGTGCTGGCCCTTGAAAACTGTCTCCAAGGACTGTGATGCACTCTTTTACCTTGTCAAATGGCTCCAATGGGGCTGTGCTGGCCCTTGCCAACTCACTCCAAGGACTGTGATGCACTCTTTTACCTTGTCAATTGGCTCCAATGGGGCTGTGCTGGCCCTTGCCAACTCTCTCCAAGGACTGTGATGCACTCTTTTACCTTGTCAAATGGCTCCAATGGGGCTGTGCTGGCCCTTGAAAACTCTCTCCAAGGACTGTGATGCACTCTTTTACCTTGTCAAATGGCTCCAATGGGGCTGTGCTGGCCCTTGCCAACTCACTCCAAGGACTGTGATGCACTCTTTTACCTTGTCAATTGGCTCCAATGGGGCTGTGCTGGCCCTTGCCAACTCTCTCCAAGGACTGTGATGCACTCTTTTACCTTGTCAAATGGCTCCAATGGGGCTGTGCTGGCCCTTGCCAACTCTCTCCAAGGACTGTGATGCACTCTTTTACCTTTTCAAATGGCTCCAATGGGGCTGTGTTGGCCCTCCCCAACTCTCTCCAAGTATTGTGATGCACTCTTTTACCTTTTCAAATGGCTCCAATGGGGCTGTCTGGCCCTTGCCAACTCTCTCCAAGAACTGTGATGCACTCTTTTACCTTTTCAAATGGCTCCAATGGGGCTGTGCTGGCCCTTGCCAACTCTCTCCAAGGACTGTGATGCACTCTGTTACCTTGTCAAATGGCTCCAATGGGGCTGTGCTGGCCCTTGCCAACTCACTCCAAGGACAGTGATACACTCTTTTACCTTGTCAATTGGCTCCAATGGGGCTGTGCTGGCCCTTGCCAACTCTCTCCAAGGACTGTGATGCACTCTTTTACCTTGTCAAATGGCTCCAATGGGGCTGTGCTGGCCCTTGCCAACTCTCTCCAAGGACTGTGATGCACTCTTTTACCTTGTCAAATGGCTCCAATGGGGCTGTGTTGGCCCTTGCCAACTCTCTCCAAGGACTTTGATGCACTCTTTTACCTTGTCAAATGGCTCCAATGGGGCTGTGCTGGCCCTTGCCAACTCTCTCCAAGGACTGTGATGCACTCTTTTACCTTGTCAAATGGCTCCAATGGGGCTGTGCTGGCCCTTGCCAACTCTCTCCAAGGACTGTGATGCACTCTTTTACCTTGTCAAATGGCTCCAATGGGGCTGTGTTGGCCCTTCCCAACTCTCTCCAAGGATTGTGATGCACTCTTTTACCTTTTCAAATGGCTCCAATGGGGCTGTCTGGCCCTTGCCAACTCTCTCCAAGGACTGTGATGCACTCTTTTACCTTTTCAAATGGCTCCAATGGGGCTGTGCTGGCCCTTGCCAACTCACTCCAAGGACTGTGATGCACTCTGTTACCTTGTCAAATGGCTCCAATGGGGCTGTGCTGGCCCTTGCCAACTCACTCCAAGGACAGTGATGCACTTTTTTACCTTGTCAATTGGCTCCAATGGGGCTGTGCTGGCCCTTGCCAACTCTCTCCAAGGACTGTGATGCACTCTTTTACCTTGTCAAATGGCTCCAATGGGGCTGTGCTGGCCCTTGCCAACTCTCTCCAAGGACTGTGATGCACTCTTTTACCTTGTCAAATGGCTCCAATGGGGCTGTGCTGGCCCTTGCCAACTCTCTCCAAGGACTTTGATGCACTCTTTTATCTTGTCAAATGGCTCCAATGGGGCTGTGCTGGCCCTTGCCAACTCTCTCCAAGGACTGTGATGCACTCTTTTACCTTGTCAAATGGCTCCAATGGGGCTGTGTTGGCCCTTCCCAACTCTCTCCAAGGATTGTGATGCACTCTTTTACCTTTTCAAATGGCTCCAATGGGGCTGTCTGGCCCTTGCCAACTCTCTCCAAGGACTGTGATGCACTCTTTTACCTTTTCAAATGGCTCCAATGGGGCTGTGCTGGCCCTTGCCAACTCTCTCCAAGGACTGTGATGCACTCTTTTACCTTGTCAAATGGCTCCAATGGGGCTGTGCTGGCACTTGCCAACTCTCTCCAAGGACTGTGATGCACTCTTTTACCTTGTCAAATGGCTCCAATGGGGCTGTGCTGGCCCTTGACAACTCGCTCCAAGGACTGTGATGCACTCTTTTACCTTGTCAAATGGCTCAAATGGGGCTGTGCTGGCCCTTGCCAACTCTCTCCAAGGACTGTGATGCACTCTTTTACCTTATCAAATGGCTCCAATAGGGCTGTGCTGGCCCTTCCCAACTCTCTCCAAGGATTGTGATGCACTCTTTTACCTTTTCAAATGGCTCCAATGGGGCTGTGCTGGCCCTTGCCAACTCACTCCAAGGACTGTGATGCACTCTGTTACCTTGTCAAATGGCTCCAATGGGGCTGTGCTGGCCCTTGCCAACTCACTCCAAGGACAGTGATGCACTTTTTTACCTTGTCAATTGGCTCCAATGGGGCTGTGCTGGCCCTTGCCAACTCTCTCCAAGGACTGTGATGCACTCTTTTACCTTGTCAAATGGCTCCAATGGGGCTGTGCTGGCCCTTGCCAACTCTCTCCAAGGACTGTGATGCACTCTTTTACCTTGTCAAATGGCTCCAATGGGGCTGTGCTGGCCCTTGCCAACTCTCTCCAAGGACTTTGATGCACTCTTTTATCTTGTCAAATGGCTCCAATGGGGCTGTGCTGGCCCTTGCCAACTCTCTCCAAGGACTGTGATGCACTCTTTTACCTTGTCAAATGGCTCCAATGGGGCTGTGTTGGCCCTTCCCAACTCTCTCCAAGGATTGTGATGCACTCTTTTACCTTTTCAAATGGCTCCAATGGGGCTGTCTGGCCCTTGCCAACTCTCTCCAAGGACTGTGATGCACTCTTTTACCTTTTCAAATGGCTCCAATGGGGCTGTGCTGGCCCTTGCCAACTCTCTCCAAGGACTGTGATGCACTCTTTTACCTTGTCAAATGGCTCCAATGGGGCTGTGCTGGCACTTGCCAACTCTCTCCAAGGACTGTGATGCACTCTTTTACCTTGTCAAATGGCTCCAATGGGGCTGTGCTGGCCCTTGACAACTCGCTACAAGGACTGTGATGCACTCTTTTACCTTGTCAAATGGCTCAAATGGGGCTGTGCTGGCCCTTGCCAACTCTCTCCAAGGACTGTGATGCACTCTTTTACCTTATCAAATGGCTCCAATAGGGCTGTGCTGGCCCTTGCCAACTCTCTCCAAGGACTGTGATGCACTCTTTTACCTTGTCAAATGGCTCCAATGGGGCTGTGCTGGCCCTTGCCAACTCTCTCCAAGGACTGTGATGCACTCTTTTACCTTGTCAAATGGCTCCAATGGGGCTGTGCTGGCCCTTGAAAACTCTCTCCAAGGACTGTGATGCACTCTTTTACCTTGTCAAATGGCTCCAATGGGGCTGTGCTGGCCCTTGCCAACTCACTCCAAGGACTGTGATGCACTCTTTTACCTTGTCAATTGGCTCCAATGGGGCTGTGCTGGCCCTTGCCAACTCTCTCCAAGGACTGTGATGCACTCTTTTACCTTGTCAAATGGCTCCAATCGGGCTGTGCTGGCCCTTGCCAACTCTCTCCAAGGACTGTGATGCACTCTTTTACCTTGTCAAATGGCTCCAATGGGGCTGTACTGGCCCTTGCCAACTCTCTCCAAGGACTGTGATGCACTCTTTTACCTTGTCAAATGGCTCCAATGGTGTTGTGCTGGCCCTTGCCAACTCTCTCCAAGGACTGTGATGCACTCTTTTACCTTGTCAAATGGCTCTAATGGGGCTGTGCTGGCCTTTGTTGGCCCTTGTCAACTCCCTCCAAGGACTGTGATGCACTCTTTTACCTTGTCAAATGGCTCCAATGGGGCTGTGTTGGCCCTTCCCAACTCTCTCCAAGGATTGTGATGCACTCTTTTACCTTTTCAAATGACTCCAATGGGGCTGTCTGGCCCTTGCCAACTCTCTCCAAGGACTGTGATGCACTCTTTTACCTTTTCAAATGGCTCCAATGGGGCTGTGCTGGCCCTTGCCAACTCTCTCCAAGGACTGTGATGCACTCTTTTACCTTGTCAAATGGCTCCAATGGGGCTGTGCTGGCCCTTGCCAACTCTATCCAAGGACTGTGATGCACTCTTTTACCTTGTCAAATGGCTCCAATGGGGCTGTGCTGGCCCTTGCCAACTCTCTCCAAGGACTGTGATGCACTCTTTTACCTTATCAAATGGCTCCAATGGGGCTGTGCTGGCCCTTGCCAACTCTCTCCAAGGACTGTGATGCAATCTTTTACCTTGTCAAATGGCTCCAATGGGGCTGTGCTGGCCCTTGCCAACTCTCTCCAAGGACTGTGATGCACTCTTTTACCTTGTCAAATGGCTCCAATGGGGCTGTGCTGGCCCTTGACAACTCTCTCCAAGGACTGTGATGCACTCTTTTACCTTGTCAAATGGCTCCAATGGGGCTGTGCTGGCCCTTGCCAACTCTCTTCAAGGACTGTGATGCACTCTTTTACCTTGTCAAATGGCTCCAATGGGGCTGTGCTGGCCCTTGCCAACTCTCTCCAAGGACTGTGATGCACTCTTTTACCTTGTCAAATGGCTCCAATGGGGCTGTGCTGGCCCTTGCCAACTCTCTCCAAGGACTGTGATGCACTCTTTTACCTTGTCAAATGGCTCCAATGGGGCTGTGCTGGCCCTTGCCAACTCTCTCCAAGGACTTTGATGCACTCTTTTACCTTGTCAAATGGCTCCAATGGGGCTGTGCTGGCCCTTGCCAACTCTCTCCAAGGACTGTGATGCACTCTTACCTTGTCAAATGGCTCCAATGGGGCTGTACTGGCCCTTGCCAACTCTCTCCAAGGACTGTGATGCACTCTTTTACCTTGTCAAATGGCTCCAATGGTGTTGTGCTGGCCCTTGCCAACTCTCTCCAAGGACTGTGATGCACTCTTTTACCTTGTCAAATGGCTCTAATGGGGCTGTGCTGGCCTTTGTTGGCCCTTGTTAACTCCCTCCAAGGACTGTGATGCACTCTTTTACCCTGTCAAATGGCTCCAATGGGGCTGTGCTGGCCCTTGCCAACTCTCTCCAAGGACTGTGATGCACTCTTTTACCTTGTCAAATGGCTCCAATGGGGCTGTGCTGGCCCTTGCCAACTCTCTCCAAGGACTGTGATGCACTCTTTTACCTTGTCAAATGGCTCCAATGGGGCTGTACTGGCCTTTGTTGGCCCTTGTCAACTCCCTCCAAGGACTGTGATGTACTCTTTTACCTTGTCAAATGGCTCCAATTTTAATGATCTTTCAACATTTTTTTCAAAAAAAGTTGTTTATGTTTTATGACATACTAATAAAATACATGTCATTCCACGATTATTTGTCCTCTTTATTCATGTCATTGATTGAAATCTCTAGTTTATGTAGTTAATCCTTAAAGGGACCTGAAACCAAATAATGGTCTTTCCGGAATCATATATGTAATACAGTTGTAAATTACTTTAATATTTACATCTACAATTTAATTTGATTCATTTTCTTGATATAGTTTTCGTAAAGCTTTATCTTTGCAAGATTATGATTAGCATAGTAATGATTTTATATATGTATATATATATATCTTGATGTTTGTATATATGTATATGTATATTTTAAATTTCACATCCATGTGTTCATTTGTAAACTCTGCGTGAATTGATGCACCTTTAACAAATGATCCCAGGATTGATACAATGAGATAATCTCTGTAAAGTGTTATTTTTATGGAAATAGTATTCTCTCTGTGGATCCTTATTTTTTTTATTTGGTATTTCATGTCCCTTTAAGTGATGCTGACCACAATTGTTAAGGAATGGATCTCCATTTCTAAAGCGTTTTTGTCCTTTTTACATGAACAAGGACATATAATCTTATTAAAAATAAATCTTATTGGAATGTTGACAGCACATGTATTCCAATTTCAATTATATCTTATTGTAGTAGTGTAACCAAATCAATCACTGTGTGTAATGCGCATATTTTAGATGATGAATATCTTTATATTAATATTTTTAAAAATTAATTCTCCTCCGATATATGGCTATAGGTAGGCTGACCATATTTCAACTTGAATAAGTGACACGTTTGATCAATACATGTGTCATTATTGTTATTCAAAAACAATATAAACATATCTGAAAACATCAATGACATATGTATTTATCATGTGTACCTTTTAAATGTTAAAGATGGACACCATAGCTATAGTTAAAGGGACAGTCAAGTCCAAAAAGATAATTCATGATTTAAATAGGGCATGCAAGTTTAAACAACTTCCTAATTTACTTTTATTCACAATTTTGCTTTGTTCTCTTGGTATTCTTATTTGAAAGGTAAACCTATTAGGTTCATATGCTAATTTCTTCGAACTTGAAGACTGCCTCTAATCTGAATAAATTTAGACTACTATAAGGCATTAGTTCACATGTTTCATGTAGATAACATTGAGCTCATGCACGTAAAGCGACCTAGGAGTGAGCATTGATTGGCTAAACTGCATGTCTGTCAAAAGAACAGAAATAATGGGGCAGTCAGCAGAAGCTTAGATACAAGATAATAACAGAAGTAAAAAGTATATTAATATATAACTGTGTTTGTTGTTCAGAAATGAGTAATGTGTAATAAAGGGATTAGCTATATTTTAAACAACAAATTTTCTGGGGTTGACTGTCCCTTTAACATATAATATATAACACATCCCTATTTTCCGAATGCATCTCCTAGCATTAATTCTCAGTTAAAGGGACATGAAACACAATAATCCAAAGATTTTCATTTATTGTTACAATGTATTTCAAATTGCAATGTCGTACATAATCGTGTAACCTTCAAATATTGTTTTCATGTCTACTTAAAACATGCTGCTTGCTAAATATTTTAGTTATAAATCCTCTGCTTCTAATGAAATATCTCCTTATTTTCTATAATGTATTCTATTTCATAGATCACAGTATTTCGTTATCTATCGTGACATTCCTAGCTAGCAATATAGACACATACTAGTTTCTAAAATATAAATACGTTTCTTATTGATATGCCAAGCTATCAACTGAGTCCTTGTATTGGCTGAGGTTTTTCATCGATCTCGGATGTGCCATGTTGCTTAAGACGTCACCTGCCAGGCTGTCCAATGATTACTTGTATTGGCTGACGTTTTTACGTGATCAAGGATGCGCCTTTTATTGGATAGTGTATTTACGCGATCAAGGATGCGCCTTTTATTGGATGGCGTATTTACGCGATCAAGGATGCGCCTTTTATTGGATGGCGTATTTACGTGATCAAGGATGCGCCTTTTATTGGATGGCGTTTTTACGCAATCAAGGATGCGCCATGTTAATTAAGACGTCACATGCAAAGGTGTAAAAACCGTCTGATTGTATTACGTAGTCCCGCAATATTTGATTTTGCACGTAACCCACGTTTGTGAATGAGAAGACAAGTTTAAAACCATGGCGAGTATGGATTGTGTGCATCATGTAACATTGTTGACCCATAGCTGATAAAGAACGCAACATTCTCTTTTGATGGATGTCTGTTTGAATAAACGAATGAAAGCAAAATGTTTTCATGCATAAGATATTTCGAGGCAAGTGCAAATCCCTAAATATAGTCCATCTTGTTTAATATGTTTGTCAACAATATGTTCCTTTTTATGAAAAATGACTGTGTTGTGTTTAATTTTCAACATATCGAGTTCATAAATATGCGCTATTCTATTAGAATCAAGTAATCAATATGCATTTATCTTTATCATATGCTAAATATATGAGATGCCGACTTCTTCTAGATGTTATTTCGTCGTATATTTTATTAAAGGGTCATTATATACTCACATTAAAAAACAAATATGTTTTTTATCTCTAGTTATATAGTCCATTTTTTACCAAATACATGTCTAGTTTTGCTTATGTTCAAATAACATTTAAGTAATTTTCTGACTCCTCACCAAGCCTCAAAGTCTGATGTGAGTACCATCAGCTACCTTCTCCCGCTTGCTCCTGTTTGTGTAAAGGGTCTTTTCATAAGCTAATGAAGGGGTATTGTCTTGTTTTACACTTGGAATGGACTTTACAGCTATCTTTTCAATATAGATAAACCGATTTTCTTTGAAAGTGTTTAAAGCTTTTTCATATTGATTTTGATATCAGTATGTGGTAATCTTGTGGTTTCTAGTAGTGTCTATTACATGCAGTTCTCTGAAAAAGATTGTATACTGTCCCTTTAATGCAAATGTTGATTGTTGTGTCATGTATGAGTTCCACATTGGTTAATCTCCAAATATATTATTGTGAGCATATATTTGTTTATTCACTCATAAAAGGACTTTAAACCATCTTCCTTGTTAAAACAAATGTGTTTCTAAAATAATTCAAACACAATAATGTCTCTTTAAGAAAATAGACTTTATTTAACACGTCAATAGAAATCCTATTCCAATATTTATTGTTTGAACAAGTACATGTAGATATACCAACAATCACCAAATATTAGTATATGTTAGCATATGTAATTTTTTAAAGGGACAGTCTAGAAAACAAATAATGATTTGCATTTATAAAAAAGCAATTTTTAAAATAAAAATTATATCAAACGTTTCTCACCAATTTATCATTTTCTCTGGTTATTCTTATTTGCTAGCTAAACCTATGAGGTTCGTGTGCTCATTTCTTAGAGCTTGAAGAGTGCATGTAATCAGAATGCATTTTGACCACTAGAGGGCATTTTGATAGCATTTTGATATAGAAAACCTTGAGCTCATACAGCATATTTACCCTGGATTGATCATTGATTGTCAAAAATGTTGTTATGTCAGAACAACAAATAAGTGGTCAGTTTTCCTAGGCATAGATACAAGGGTAAGCACATAAGTCACACGTATTTCTCAATGTTTTTGTTTCAAACTTGATAATGCGTAATACAGTGTTTTCTTTGTAAACAATAATGTTCTGACTGTCCCTTTAAGATGTGTTATTGTCATTCAAACAGTAATATGCCATCATGGATAATTGTAATGGTCATTTTGTTTGAGATTAGGGAAACAGTTTGGACATAACATCACAGAAACCAATCAATATCATGAACAAGGATAGGTATGTGATGATGTGGTGTCCACACACTTATAACCCACACTCTGCAAACAATCTGCCTCCATGGACCCGGTCCCATAGAAGTAGATTATATACAGAGTGTGGTCCACAAGTGTATGAAAACCACATCATCACATACCTATACATTACACATTAAATAAATACAAAATAAACATATAAAAAATACTTACTTCCTCTTCCTTCCCCTCTTCCCACGAGGCTGAGGCTCTAGGGCGGGGCAACTGCCCCCTCCGACGAGTTCTCATCGGAGACGTTGTGGGAAGAGGGGAAAGAGGAGTACTGGGATGACCAAGGTGAGGAGATGGCCCAGGAGGAGATGGTCCAGGAGGAGATGGCCCAGGAGGAGATGGCCCAGCAGCAGATGGCCCAGCAGCAGATGGCCCAGCATGTGCCTCCCTGAAGAAATTTAACATAGCTTCTTGAAGCTGTAAACTCCGGTTTTGTCCTTGTTCGATTCTTGTAAGGATCTCTATAATTTGTGTTTGTCCTTCTCTAATGCCACAAAGTTCTTTGATAATCCGAGTTCTCCCTTGGATATTTTCCATCCGGGAGGTACGCATCTGTTCAATGTAGTCGACTAACACACGCACCTCGGCTATCTCCTCCTGTTGTGCACGGCGACCTGCCCGCGCACGGCGGCCTGCTGGTGCACGGCGGCCTGCTGGTGCTTGAGGGGCCTCTTCCTCTGCTTCAGCGGCCTCTTCCTATGCTTCAGTGTGGGCCTCTGCTTCAGGGGGGGCCTCTGCTTCTTGTGCAGGGGGGCCTCTTCTCTCTGAGGTGGCGATTCATTTCCACCACTCTCATCCACCACTCTCATACCGGGGAAAAGAAGGAGCCTGTAGTTGGTGTGCTGCCTCCTCCCCAGACTCTGTATATTGCAAAGATAAAGAAATGTATATATTAGCATATTTCCAAATAAAGATGTAAATGCTTTTGCTTACAATAGAATTTACAAATGCAGCCTCATTAATCCACTTTGAAATCTAACAATCAATACGATTTCCGCATTTTCAAAACCGTGTTTGTGATATCTCTCTGGTCAATCTGAATGTTTTTGCGTTTGTTTTCAGTCTGTTTAAATGCACACCTTACCTATAGCCTAGATACTAATGTAATTGCAAAGAAATTGTGAATGCGTTTACGTAATAATGTGTTAAACAGCGTAATAGCATTAATCTTATCCTTAAAAACATTCAGATGTTAATAGATTCTTAAATGAGCTTACCGTCAGATGAGAGTGGCAGGTTCCCGGTATCGATTCCTCCGATCCCGACTATGGCCACTTCGGAGATGCTGGGACGTAACATTTCCTCCCATCGGGAGTACTCAACAGTCAGTGCAGGCCCACCACCGGTCCCTGTGGCATGTTGGTACTCCCTGGTTATTTTCTTTTTCTGCTCCATCTTGCAGTCCCGGTAACGATGTTTAATAGAGTCCATATCTCTGTTACGGCCCCCCACTGCATTAACTGCATCCCTTATCTCCCGCCAGAGCTTCCTCTTGTCACTCGGGGTGGTCTTCTGAGCTTGCAGCCTCCTATACCTGCCCATATACGCTTCTATGAGGACCTCCTTCTCCTCCATAGTAAACCTCGCCTCCCTAGTCGCCTTGGCCTTCCCCTGTGATGGTGCCCTCTGTTTCCCGGACTGTGAAGCCCTACTCTGTCCGCCACTGGGCCCAGCCACTTGTTCATCTTGAATCAAGTGGCTGTGTCCACCCA
This sequence comes from Bombina bombina, assembly GCF_027579735.1. Classification (NCBI taxonomy): domain Eukaryota; kingdom Metazoa; phylum Chordata; class Amphibia; order Anura; family Bombinatoridae; genus Bombina; species Bombina bombina. The sequence continues at coordinate 79,699,198 of NC_069505.1, read as the reverse complement.
CCGCTTCCTCCCCCGCTTCCTGCCCCCCTTCCTGTCCTGTTCCTCTCCCCCCCTCTCCCTCTCCTCCCCCCTCTACCTCTCCCCTGACTAATCTCCTGCCTGCCCTCCTCTTCCATCTCTTCCTTAAACTAAGCCCTAACTACTCCAAGAAAAAGTGACTGTGCCCAAATGAAAGGGGGTCAAAATAAAGAAATAAAAAGACAAAAAAAAGTGCTCAAAGTGTGAAAGGGATATAAATAAAAGAGGGTAAGGAGTATTTAACCAAACAAAATGTATAAGAAGACTAAAAGGAGGATATGTAAACTAAATGTAACTAGGGGATGGGATTAGAGGGAATGGGGTATGGGATTAGAGGAAATAGGATGAAAGGGAATGGGACTACAGGGAATGGGGTATGGAGTGTAGTATGAGAGGGTATGGGGTATGGAGTGTATGTAGTGTTATTGATAACTGTATGTATGTATTGAATGTGTTTGCGTGTAAATGTGTTAAGTATACAGAAAAAACACTTGCACACTCACCCAAACCAACTGTCGCTCACTAATGCTCTCTTACTAACTCACGCTCCCACTAACTCACGCTCCCAACAACTCACACTACCACTAACTCACACTACCACTAACTCACGCTCCCACTAACTCATGCTCCCACTAACTCACGCTCCCACTAACTCCCACTACCACTAACTCCCACTACCACTAATTCCCACTACCACTAACTCCCACTAACTCACTCACGATAACACTAACTGACTCTCTCACACTAACACTAACTCGCACTAACTCTCACAATAACTCACTAAATCTCCAATCTCCAAAAACCCACCAGCAACACAGTCAAAGAAGCCATGCTTGTGTGGTGCTTATATACCCTGTGTAAATGAATAATGATGTACCGGTTTGCCTTGTAAATTGTGTTCAGGTGTGCTTTATTCTTACTTATTATTTGTGCAATGTGTATTAGGTGTGTGAATTTGCGCATGCTCATTTAGAGTTAGTATTTGTGGAATGTGTAGAATGCGATGATGTCATAGTGGTCATTTTCCATAACATTGTCCAATAGTATTATGTGTTAATGTTAATTTGCAATGGTGTCGTATTTGTGAAGTGTTGTATATGTATGTTTGTCCTAATATTTCGTAATGTTGAATGCGAATATTTTGCTTGTGTATGAGTGTGCATTTATTTTTCCTTTTTGTTATTTTCCATATTTCCGCATCGTAAAGTATATGCGTATTCCTTTTATTTTTTGGGGGGTTTTTTCGCCTCGCTTGTGAATGTGTAATGCATGTGTGCTTTGTTTTGTGATTGTTGTTCTGACATTTGCAGTGTGTTATTGTTGTGCATTATGTGGTATACGTCATATGACAGAGCAGTGCTTATTTCTCGCGAGATCGAGTGTTAGGTGAAAAAAGCGTGTTTGTTTGATTTGCCATTGATCTCTATGGGAGACTGTCTAACGCCGGCGTAATTCCGCGTATGAAATATACGCGTTAGGAAGGAGTCGCGTTAGAAGGTTGTTTTTAAACTCTAAATACCAGCGTAAAAAACACTGTGCGTTAGAAAAAAACACGCGTAGCTAACGCACCCCTTCTAACGCAAAACTCTAAATCTAGGCGTAGATTTGTTTCTCTTCTGGCCAGAGTTTGAGGATGATCATTTGACCGGTTGGTGTTGATGCGGAAGATAACTTTATTTAGCCAAGACGCAAGTAATTTGTGTGATGATGCATTGATAGGGGAAGTATTTTGGCAAATCTCTTTAATATGAAATGGAGGCATTGTTTGTACATTGATTGTGGATTAGCGCCATAGAGGTAATTATAGTTCATATTCGTCCAGATTACGAGTGGTGCGCTAACAGTGCATGCAAGCAAAAAGGGGTCTATTGCGGGTGTTTGCACAAGTTGGGCTTACAACTCATTTTACAGGTTAAAAGGAAACATGAATGCTTGAGCATAATCCCGAATGCAGATAGAATGATTACTGCATCCTTGGAGCTCTGGTTAACGGTTGCAAAAAACACATTAAAAAGTACATTTACACTCATAATAACACTTTCTAATAAAAATTATTAAAAAAAATATTGCACAAAAAAGTTATAAGGGCTCAAAGATATGAGGTCTCAGGTGTTGGAAAAAAGGCAGACAAAGGACTTTAACATTGAGATACATACATGTACATGTCTAAATATGTCTGTGTATGTATGTGTGTATATATTGTATATATATATATATATATATATGTTTATATGTGTGTACAGATATATGTATGTATTTGTATGTGTGTATATGTATTTACAGACATATGTACACATATAAACACATAAAAACACATGTACACACATATAGACACATATATAAGTGCATTGTAGCCCTTTGCAGTCAAGTAGATGAAAACATGAGACATATTTATGCAATATTTATATTTAATAAAGTGTTATACTGTGTATTGGTTGTAAATATTTCACATTCCAATGTTCTGCACATAGCAGAATATGCTCTAATTATTTTTAAATAGAAATGTCTGTGTATCTGTATTATCATGTACAAATAAAGGTATAGATATATATTGTACCAAAATACCATCATATATGCAGAAATATGTATTTAAGAATAAGTAGAACATATTCTGCTATGTCAAATATTCATATTTTTATGTTGGGGTAGCGTACCTGAGAATATGCGTTCGGGTTTGCACACGAGTAGGGTATTAGGTTTTTGCTCCATTGACTTCTATTGGGGAATATGTCAACACAATCACAATATTCGGAGTTCACACTTTTTGTGCGCATCGGGAAAGTGCACAAGCGAAAACGTTTTACTTTCAACTTGTAGTACGAGCGTTATGCTACCCAATGTGCGCAAAACCTTACTTCTAATGGAGAAAGTGCTCAAGCGGGAATGTTAAATACCGCTCCACTTGTAATCTGTCCCAATATGTTTTTAAAATTAATCTGATGACCCCACACAGGTGTTTGGAATAAGTCATAAGAATGTGTGTTATTTATTGTGTGATTTGTGAATCACTTTTTCATACACTATTGCCTGAGGGATCGGCTAGTACAGCTAGGAAGCGCATTGCGAATTGTTTCTACTGTGTTTCGTTTAAATCCACAAAATAGTGAACGAAAGCAGAGATTCTGTGGATGTGTCTGCAACTGAGAGAGAGTTTGCTGGGCTACTCCGAAGCCCCAGCCTGCCTTGCTGGCAACTGTTCAAAAGGTGTTATCCTATTGTGAGTACCAATTGGGGAATTTAACATTTGAAGACTCGGTTGTTTGACACGCTATGTGGCACCCCCTATATGCTTTGTGTTTTCATATGGAATTGTGGCGAATGGTGATCTAGTTTGTTAAGGAGGAGCAGCCTGAAGTGTTTATCTTCTCTACACTCTATTGGGTTGAATCTTATTAGGTTTTAGGGGATATTTATTTGACACTTTTAATTGTTTTTGTCCTTATTTGTATTTTTTTTTTTTTTTTTTAAATATCCAAGCGTGATTTTGCACTTTATTATTGTTTTGATGTGAATCACTCATAAGATTTAATATCACTAAGTATTTTAATTTGATATATTTTAGTGTGACTTTGCACTTTTTCTATTGATATTTATGACCATAGGATTTACTATTATAAATTGTTGTAATTTTAACAAGAGTGCCCTCTACTGATAATACAGTAGAATTATATTTCCTGCTTTAGAATTGCTTCTTTGTATTTTAAGGCGAGTAAAGGATGGTGTGTTATAACACTGCCACCTAGTGGGATTTGCAAAAATTCTATAATACTTTGTTATAGATACACTGAGGACCTGATGATATAAAGCTCTCCGCTCCACAGATTTTGCTATACTTCTCCAAGGGGTGTTCCCTGCATTTCTGGATGTGAAGGAGAGACAAGTCCAGTGCAATATAAAACTGCATGACTTGGAGTTTTGTACATTTACACTTTGTACTTTGTATTTTATATTAGTTTACACTTTAAATTAAGCTTTTTATTACATTTAAACGTTGCACTTTCTATTTTATAGTTTCATGCAAATATATATTTAATAATAAAAATTAAAAAAAATTCTATGTGAAGAACATAGAAATGTAAAATATATGTAATGAGATTCATGTTTTGCGATTAAGGTCTAACGTTGTGTTGGGTTAGAGCACATGAAGAATTAATTAAACAAATGTAAATGTTGCAAAACTACAAGAGAAAAGGTTCACCTGTAGCTTTTAGTTACCTTTATCGCGCTGGAGAGTCTTCTTCACAGAGTCCCGACCATGATAATATGAGGCTTAGTGCGGCAGCTTCCAGGGCCTGCATTGACGGACCTTTTCCTTTCGTTCATAGTGACATCACCGGCACTTAAATGCAGCTTTGGGAGTGTCACCCACTACACCACCAATGATCGTGGTCTCCATTGAGGGGGATTACTGACTGGCAGAGAATTGCATGACAATCCATTCTCATCATGCACATGGAAAAGTGTAATTTCCCCGCCCCTTGTTTCATGTAACAGCTGTTAGCCAATCACAGACTCAGATATGTATACACTGGGAACTCTTACACATGCTCAGTAGGAGCGTGTGCCTCAGAAAGCGTGTGTATAAAAATACTGTTTAATTTGATACTGGAAGTAAATAAGAGGTTTTTGGATTTTTTAATTGCCTTCTATCTGAATAATGAAAGTTTACTTTTAACTTTAGTGTCACTTAAACACAGGTTTCACTAGTTTTAAAAAGCATGCTTATCTTATCTGCTGGGGAGGTAATAAAAGAGCTGATAGAATAACCATTTCACAGGGTTTTATGTGCCTTTAAATGAATAGTTTACACACAGGATGATTGGCTCAATCACTGGTAAATGCGACAGAACAGGAAATTCATTATATAAAGATGTGACTTAAAAGGATAATAAACACCAAAAATTTTATTGTTTAAAAAGATAGATAATCCATTTATTTACCAATCCCCAGTTTTGCATAACCAACACTGTTATAGAAATATACTATTTACCTTTGTAATTACCTTGTAGCTAAGCTTCTAAAGACTGCCCCCTTATCTCAGATCTTTTGACAGACTTGCATTTCAGGCAATTAGTGCTGACTCCTGAATAACTTCACGCGGTGAGCACAATGTTATTTATATGAAACACATGAACTAATGCCCTCTAGCTGTGAAAAACTGTCAAATGTATTCAGATAAGAGGCAGCCTTCAAGGGCTTAGACATTAGCATATGAGCCTACCTAGGTATAGATTTCAACTAAGAATACCAAAAGAATAAAGCAAATTTGATGAAAAAAGTAAATAAGAAAGTTGTTTAAAATTACATGCCCTATCTTAATCATGAACGTTTAATTTGGACTTTACTATCCCTTTAAAGGGACAGACATGAGACATGAGTATCTTCCAGTCGGTCATTACCAGCTGTGGTAACACAAGTTGCCTCTAATAATCTAAATTAAAAAAAAAAAACTCCAAAGAATAAATATTTAAAAAAAAATCCTTTTCTTGTTTTGCACCATTTACTGGCCCTTCCTAATACACTAGCAAACTTTCATCCACCATCTTTAAATAGAGCACAGATTTTAACCCCTACTTGGAAATATAAAAACAAGCACTACAAATAAGTTGTATATTTCAATCCCACAGAACCTAGAGCTGACTGCAGTAAAGTTTTTTTTTTTTCTGTGATTGGTGGATTGAGCCAAAAATATTTTTTAAAAAAATCATTATTTATACTTACAATTATTTTTTTTTTTTTAAATAACTTTTTTTTTTTTTTTTTTAACAATGCTGTGATACAGTTATGGGGGCTAAGATTGCTCCCTCCTTTCCTAGCTTTTTTCTTTTTGTCTGGTTGGAGATGGAGCATATATATGCCCCCAACAATGTATTGACGAAAATAATATAATTATATTTAGGTTGATGACTTGATCTTTATTGTGGAAGGTTCTATGAGTGAAGTAGATTTTGCCTTCTTCCTTGCCTATTTTAATAATAATATAGGTTTAACATTTATAAAAGAATTTGATGAAAATTAGATTTATTTTTTTTTAGCCCTGATTGTGGATGTAGAGTTAAGAAGAGTGGAGGCCAAAACCTACAGCATGGAATACAATACTCTAATCATCCGAAAAACTTAAAGGGACAGTCTAATAAAAAGTAAACTTTTATGATTTAGATAGAAACATAGAAAACATAATTTATGTAAGAACTTACTTGATAAATTCATTTCTTTCATATTGGCAAGAGTCCATGAGCTAGTGACGTATAGGATATACAATCCTACCAGGAGGGGCAAAGTTTCCCAAACCTCAAAATGCCTATAAATATACCCCTCACCACACCCACAATTCAGTTTAATGAATAGCCAAGTAGTGGGGTGATAGAAAAAAGAATAAAAAGCATCAAAAAAGGAACTGGAAATATAATTGTGCTTTATACAAAAAATCCTAACCACCATAAAAAGGGTGGGTCTCATGGACTCTTGTCAATATGAAAGAAATTAATTTATCAGGTAAGTTCTTAAATAAATTATGTTTTCTTTCATGTAATTGGCAAGAGTCCATGAGCTAGTGACGTATGGGATAGTAATACACAAGATGTGGAACTCCACAGAAGAGTCACTAGAGAGGGAGGGATAAAAAATAATAACAGCCATTTTCCGCTGAAAAAAATAAATTCACAACCCAAAAAATAAGTTTGTCTCATAATTGAAAAGAAAAAACTTAAAATATAAGCAGAGGAATCAAACTGAAACAGCTGCCTGAAGAACTTTTCTACCAAAAACTGCTTCTGAAGAGGCAAATACATCAAAATGGTAGAATTTAGTAAATGTGTGCAAAGAAGACCAAGTTGCTGCTTTGCAAATCTGATCAACTGAAGCTTCATTCTTAAAAGCCCACAAAGTGGAGACTGATCTATTAGAATGAGCTGTGATTCTCTGAGGCTGGACCTGACCCAACTCCAAATAAGCCTGATGAATCAAAAGCTTTAACCAAGATGCCAAGCAAATGGCAGAAGCTTTCTGACCTTTCCTAGAACCAGAAAAGACAACACATAGGCCTCTAGTTAACAAAGTCTGGCGGACCTGATCCGACAGTGCGGATCAGGTCCGCCAGACTTTGCTGAATACGCTCGCCGTATTCAGCATTGCACCAGCAGCTCACAAGAGCTGCTGATGCAACGCCGCCCCCTGCAGACTCGCGGCCAATGGGCTGCCAGCAGGGGGGTGTCAATCAACCCGATCATACTCGATCGGGTTGTATTGTGGCGATTCCTGTCCGCCTGCTCAGAGCAGGCGGACAGGTTATGGAGCATCGGTCTTTGTGACCGCTGCTTCATAACTGCTGTTTCTGGCGAGCCTGCAGGCTCGCCAGAAACACGGGGCATCAAGCTCCATACGGAGCTTGATACATATGCCCCATAGACTAGAAGTCTTCCTGAAATCTTTAGTAACTTCAACATAATATTTAAAAGCTCTTACAACATCCAGAGAATGTAACGATCTCTCCAAAGAATTCTTAGGATTAGGACTCAAAGAGGGAACAATAATTTCCCTATTAATGTTGTTAGAATTCCCAACCTTAGGTAGAAATTTAAATGAAGTCCGCAAAACTGCCATCCTGATGGAAAATCAGAAAAGGAGACTCACAAGAAAGAGCAGATTATTCAGAAACTCTTTTAGCAGAAGAGATGGCCAAAAGGAGCAACACTTTCCAAGAAAGTAGTTTATTGTCCAAATAATGCATAGGCTCAAAAGAAGGAGCCTGTAAAGCCTTCAAAACCAAATTAAGACTCCAAGGAGGAGAGATTGATTTAATGACTGGCTTGATACGGAGCAAAGCCTGTACAAAACAGTGAATATCAGGAAGTTTAACAATCTTTCTGTGAAATAAAACAGAAATAGCAGAGATTTGTCCCTTCAAGAAACTTGCAGACAAACCTTTATCCAAACCATCCTGAAGAAACGGTAAAATTCTAGGAATTCTAAAAGAATGCCAGGAGAATTTATGAGAAGAACATCATGAAATATAAGTCTTCCAAACTCGATAATAAATATTCCTAGAGACAGATTTACGAGCCTGTAATATAGTATCAATCACTGAGTCAGAGAAACCTCTATGACTAAGCACTAAGCGTTCAATTTCCATACCTTCAAGATCCTGATGGAAAAACGGCCCTTGAGACAGAAGGTCTGGTCTTAAAGGAAGTGGCCAAGGTTGGCAACTGGACATCCAGAAAAAGATCTGCATACCAGAAACTGTGAGGCCATGCTGGTGCTACCAGAAACACAAACAATTGTTCCATGATGATCTTGGAGATCACTCTTGGAAGAACTAGAGGCGGGAAGACAGGTACCTGGGAAGTTTCTTGTTTAGATGAGAAGCCATCCAATCTATTTCTGGAAGACCCCACATCTGAACAATCTGAAAAAACACATCTGGATGGAGCGACCACTCCCCCGGATGTAAAGTCTGACAGCTGAGATAATCTGCTTCCCAATTGTCTACACCTGGGATATGTACCGCAGAAATTAGACAAGAGCTGGATTCTGCCCAAGAAAGTATCCAAAATATTTCTTTCATAGCTAGGGGACTATGTGTCACACCTTGATGATTGACATATACCACAGTTGTGATATTGTCTGTCTAAAAACAAATGAATGGTTCTCTCTTCAACAGAGGCCAAACCTGAAGAGCCCTGAAAATAGCACAGAGTTCTAAAATATTGATTGGTAACCTCGCATCTTGAGATTTCCAAACCCCTTGTGCTGTCAGAGATCCCCAGACAGCTCCCCAACCTGAAAGACTTGCATCTGTTGTGATGACAGTCCAGGTTGGACGAACAAAAGATGCCCCTTGAACTATACAATGGTGATCTAACCACCAAGTCAGAGAGAGTCAAACATTGGGATTTAAGGATATTAATTGTGATATCTTTGTATAATCCATGCACCATTGATTCAGCAGATTACAGGTGACCCTTGTCTGAGGAATCAAGGAACTCTTTGGTAAATTGATCCTCCAACCATGTCTTTGAAGAAACAACACTAGTTGATTTGTGTGATATTCGGCAGAATGTAAAGACTGAGCTAGTACCAAGATATCGTCCAAATAAGGAAACACTGCAATACCCTGTTCTCTGATTACAGAGAGTAGGGCACCGAGAACCTTTGAAAAATCCTTGGAGAGGTCGCTAGGCCAAATGGAAGAGTGACAAATTAGTAATGCTAGTCTAGAAAAGAGAATCTCAGAAACCGATAGTGGTCTGGATGAATCGGAATATGAAGATATGCATCCTGTAAGTCTATTGTGGACATATAATGCCCTTGCTGAACAAAAGGCAGAATAGTCCTTATAGTCACCATTTTGAAAGTTGGCACTCTTACAGAACGATTCAAAATTTTCAGATCCAGAACTGGCTTGAATGAATTTTCTTTCTTTGGGACAATTAACAAATTTGAATAAAACCCCAGACCCTGTTCCTGAAACGGAACTGGTATGATTACCCCTGAAAGCTCTAGATCTGAAACACACTTCAGAAAAGCTTGAGCCTTCACTGGATTTGCTGGGACATGTGAGGGAAAAAATCTTCTCACAGCAGGTCTTACTCTGAATTCTTTTCGATACCCTTGAGAGGCAATACTTTGAATCCATTTATTTTGGACATAATCTGCCCAAATGTCTTGGAAAATATTTAATCTGCCCCCCACCAGCTGGGCTGGAGTGAGGGCTGCACCTTCATGCAGACTTGGGAGCTGGCTTTGGTTTCTTAAATGGCTTGGATTTATTCCAACTTGAAGAAGGTTTCCAATTGGAACCAGATTCTTTGGGGAATGGATTGGCTTTCTGTTCCTTATTCTGTCGAAAAGAACGAAAACGATTATAAGCTTTATATTTACCCTTAGATCTCTTATTCTGAGGTAAAAAAAATCCTTTCCCCCCAGTGACAGTTGAAATAATAGAATTCAACTGAGAACCAAACAAATTGTTGGAAAGAAAGAGATAGTAATCTATACTTAGATACCATATCAGCATTCCAATATTTGAGCCACAAAGCTCTTCTAGCTAAAATAGCTAAAGACATAGATTTAACATCAATTTTGATGATTTAAAAAATAGCATCACAGATAAAATGATTAGCATATTGAAGCAAGCGAACAATGCTAGACAAATCAGGGTCTGTTTCCTGTTGCACTAAGCTTTCCAACCAAAAAGTTGATGCAGCTGCAACATCAACCATAGAAATGGCAGGCCTGAGAAGATAGCCAGAATATAAATAAGCTTTCCTTAGATAAGATTCAAGTTTCCTATCTAAAGGGTCCTTAAATGAAGTACTATCTTCCATAGGGATAGTAGTACATTTGGCAAGAGTAGAAATAGCCCCATCAACTTTGGGGATTTTTTCCCAAAACTCCAATCTAACTGCTGGCAAAGAATACAATTTTTTAAACCTAGAAGAAGGAATAAAAGGAGTACCAGGCCTATTCCATTCCTCTGAAACCATATCAGAAATAGCATCAGGAACTGAAAAAAACCTCTGGAGTAACCACAGGAGGTTTATAAACAGAATTTAAATGTTTACTAGTTTTAGTATCAAGAAGACTAGTTTCCTCAATATCCAAAGTAATCAACACCTCTTTTAACAAAGAACGAATATACTCCATCTTAAAGAGATAAGTAGATTTGTCAGTGTCAATAGCTGAGGTAGGATCTTCTGAATCAGATAGATCCTCATCAGAGAAGGATAATTCAGTATGTTGTCGGTCATTTGGAATTTCATCAACTTTATGAGAAGTTTTAAAAGACCTTTTACCTTTTTTTAGAAGGAGGAATAGCAGACAAAGCCTTCTGAATCGCATCAGCAATAAAATCTTTTATATTTACAGGGATATCATGTACATTAGATGTTGAAGGAACAACAGGCATTGTACTAGTACTGATGGATACATTCTCTGCATTTAAAAGTTTATCATGACAACTATTACATACCACAACTGGAGATATAATCTCTGCTAACTTACAACAGATACACTTATCTTTGTTAGAACAGTTATCAGGCAGCAGGAATCCAACAGGGATTTCTGAGACAGGATCAGATTGAGACATCTTGCAAATGTAAGAGAAGAAAACAACATATAAAGCAAAATTATCAATTTCCTTATATGGCAGTTTCAGGAAAGGGAAACAATGCAAACAGCATAGCCCTCTGAGCATAGAAAAAGGCAAGGGGCATATAGGAAGTGGGGTTTAAATAAATAAATAATTTGGCGCCAAGTATGACGCACAACGCAAAATGACATTTTTTGCCGCTAACAACATCCGGAAATGACGCAACTCGCGTCATGGCAGATGCAACCTTGTGCAAGGAAACCTGGCGTCAACTAAGACACCAGAAATGACGAATTTGCGACACCAAAGTACCTTCGCGCCAAAAATATTCTCGCGCCAAGAATGACGCAATAAATATCAGCATTTTGCAACCTCGCAAGCCTAATCTCGCGAAAATTAATGAAAAAAAGTCAATTTGAAAAAAAGACTATACCCCAGGTAAGAAAAAATAACTTCCTAAATATATTTTCCCAATTTTGAAACTGAATAATCTGCAAAAGGAAATATACATAAACCTGACTCATGGCAAATATAAGTACAATACATATATTTAGAACTTTATATTAATACATAAAGTGCCAAACCAAAGCTGAGAGTGTCTTAAGTAATGAAAACATACTTACCGAAAACACCCATCTACATATAGCAGATAGCCAAACCAGTACTGAAACAGTAACCGTAGAGGTAATGGAATATGAGAGTATATAGTCGATTTGAAAAGGGAGGTAGGAGATGAATCTCTATGACCAATAACAGAGAACCTTTGAAAATATTTCCCGTGAGGAAAACCATAAAATCGATAGGCGATACTCTCATAACATCCCTCTGACATTCACTGTACTCTGAGAGGAAACAGGCTTCAAAATGCTGAGAAGTGGATATCACAGAAGAAAATCCAGCACAAACTTACTTCAACCCCTCCATAGGGAGGCAAAGTTTATAAAAACTGAATTGTGGGTGTGGTGAGGGGTGTATTTATAGGCATTTTGAGGTTTGGGAAACTTTGCCCCTCCTGGTAGGATTGTATATCCCATACGTCACTAGCTCATGGACTCTTGCCAATTACATGAAAAAAACATAGATATTGATGGCAGATAAGAGCCATAGGCCCAAGAAGTCTGCAAGATATTACCTAAAAGTATGAACTTATCTAGTTTGTAGGATAGCCTTATGATTGTCCCAGGCATTCTTAAAGTCCCCCACAGTGTTTGTCATTACTACCTCTTGTGGAAGTTTATTCCATAAATCAATCACCCTTTCTGTAAAGAAGTGCTTCCTCAAATTACTCCTGAATCTACTACCCTTCAGCTTGAGATTATGACCCCTTGTACTTAAATTTTCTTTTTTATGTAAAATACTCACAGCCTCAGTTTTAATAAGCCCTTTAATTACTTGAAAGTTGCTATCATATCACCTCTTTCCCTTCTCTCCTTTAAGCTATACATATTTAAGTAATTGAGTCTCTCCAAGTACGTTTTATTTTTTAGACCATGTAACATTTTGGTAGCCCTCCTTTGGACAGATTCAAGTTTGTTTATATCCTTCTGAAGATATGGGGGCCGATTTATCATCGGTCTGTCTGACATGATCCGCTTAGCTGATCATGTCCGACAGACATCGATGAATGCCGCCAGCATACGCTTGTGAACTGCTTGTGCAATGTCCCCCTCTGCAGATTTGCGGACAAGCGGCCACTAGCAGGGGGTGTCAATCAGCCCGATCATATGAGATTGTGCGGATTGATGAGCAGGCAGTTATGGCAGGCAGACCAGTTATGAAACAAAAGTACCGGTATTTAGCGCTGGCAGTCAAGGAGCTGTGGAAATGTAAAGATGAAAAAATACCGTCGTCCACAATGGGAGATGGGAAGGATGTCTGTGTTAGGATATTTTCTCAGTGCAATATCACAGAGGCTATAAGCCTCACAGGAGATCCTTACGTACAGCCGTCTGCAGCCCGTGATGTAGGGTATTTTCCAATACCATCAGGAACAAAAAAACACTAAAAAGAAACAAGAAAGACAGGTGCAGCCCGTCTCAAGTGTAGCTAAATGTAATGAGGCATAAGTGCGCATAAACAAATGGATACTTACAAGATATCGAACAGATAAAAGCAATAAAATGACCAATGCGGTATGAAAGAGGCATATACTCCGGACCTAAGATCGAGTGGAAGTCTCTCACGACCGTCTTATCCACCTCAGCCGTATGGTAGCCAAGTCTGAAGCCGGATGTAGAGAATGTTTCCAAATGATCCGGTGTATGCCGTTAATAACTTGAAACTCTACTGGTTTAATCTGAGGACGCTCAGACTTTCTCAAGAGTGAATTCTCTAACAGCTCTAACCGGCTTTTTTTAAAAGAGCCAATAAAAAACATGCTACAACATATTCACCAATGGCGTGTAGAGACACACCTCTAAGGTGTTACACATATATTTATGCACAAATAGGTAAGTTGCAAGTGTGATAAAAAATAAATACGCATATGATAAAATAAAAACATTGCATAATATTGCATATTGGTGAGAATGAACACGCCACTTATATGTACCAACACATAAATGTATCTACAATCGCTCTAATGATTTTAAAAAACACATTCTGTCAAATGCTGCATAGTTACTAAAACATCTAATGTGTCTGAATGGTGCCTGGTATAAACAAATATTATGTAGAAAACTATTATTGCTGTAAAAATATGTAACACTAATGTTTTTAAAAATATGATATACTACGAAAAATCCCTACTTAAAAAATGAATATAGTTATTGATTATTACATAAAAGCTTGTAAGTCTAATTCGATGTTTAATCCAAGGGGATGCATTGAATCTAATTGGTATATCCAAAAAGACTCCCTGCGTCGAAGGGTGAGCAATCTACTGGGGTATCTGTTTGGGGGTATCCAGTCTATAACTGTAATTCTTAGACACTTAGGATCTGAATCATGATGAGTTCTAAAATGCTCCAGGACGCTGTGTGTTTTCAATCCTATTTTAATGTTATTTACATTCTCATTGAGTGCGGATGTTTCTCTTTGTTCTACCGATATAAATCAAATTGCAACTACAGCTAAGGAGATATATGACATATGTTGTACTGCAGTTGCATTTATATTTCATATTGAAGACTTTTGACACTTCCTAAGTGTATAAGAATTTAAGTTATAGACTGGATACCCCCAAACAGATACCCTAATAGATTTCTCACCCTTCGATGCAGGGAGTATTTTTGGATATACCAATTAGATTCAATGCATCCCCTTGGATTAAACATCAAATTAGACACACAAGCTTTTATGTAATTATCAATCACTATATCCATTTTTTAAATACGGATTTTTCATATTTTAAGTAGTGTATCATATTTTAAAAAAAATTAGCGTTACATATTTTTACAGCAATGATAGTTTTCTACAAAATATTTGTTTATAACAGGCACCATTCAGACACATTAGATGTTTTAGTAACTATGCAGCATTTGACAGAATGTGTTTTTTAAAACCATTAGAGCGATTGTAGATACATTTATGTGTTGGTACATATTAGTGGTGTCTTCATTCTCACCAATATGCAATATTATGCAATGTTTTTATTTTATCATATGCGTATTTATTTTTTATCACACTTGCAACTTACCTATTTGTGCATAAATATATGTGTAACACCTTAGAGGTGTGTCTCTACACGTCATTGGTGAATATGTTGTAGCATATTTCCTATTGGATCTTTTAAAAGCCGGTTAGAGCTTTCACTCTTGAGAAGGTCTGAGCGTCCTCAGACGAAACGCGTAGAGTTTTAAGTTATTAACAGCAATCACCGGATCATTTGGAAACATTCTCTACATCCGGCTCCAGAATTGGTTACCATATGGCTGAGGTGGATAAGACGGTCGTGAGAGACTTCCACACGATCTTAGGTCCGGAGTATATGCCTCTTTCATACGGCATTGGTCATTTTATTGCTTTTATTTGTTTGATATCTTGTAAGTAGCCATTCTATCTTCACAATCTTTTGTGAAGACAGAAATAATCATTAAAACAGGATGCTATTTGCTTATCTCCTGTAACATCAACTGTTTTCAATTTTTCCATTCCAACCTTATTTTTTCTTCTTTCACTGATATATCTAAATAATGTTTTTTCCCCATGTTTTACTGACTGTGCTATCTTCTCTTCTGCATGAGCTTTAACCTTCCTAATTAACTGCTTAGTTTTTTTTTTGTTGAAGTCTCCATATTTTCCTATCATTAATTGATTGTGTGTGTCTGTATTTTTTATAAGCTATCTTTTCTGTCTTTACAGCATGTGATACTTCTTTGGAAAACCAAACTGGGCATGCAATTTTAAACAACTCTCCAACTTACGTGTATCATCAAATTTGCTTTGCTATCTTGGTATTCTTTGTTGGAAGCTAAACCTAGGTAGGCTCATATACTAATTTCTAAAAGCTTGAATGCCACTTCTTATCTCAGGGAATTTAGACAGTTTTTACAGCTAGACAGTGCTAGTTTGTGTGTGCCATATAGATAACATTGTGGTCACTCCCTTGGAGTTACTTAGGAGTCAGCACTGATTAGCTAAAATGTAAGTCTGTCAAAAGCACTGAGATAAGGGGCAGTCTACAGAGGCTTAGATACAAGGTAATCACAGTGGTAAAAAGTATATTAATATAACCTGTTGGTTATGCAAAACTGGGGAATGGATAATAAAGGGATTATCTATCTTTTTAAACAATAACAATTCTAGAGTAGACTGTCCCTTTTATTCAACCCATTCTGAAAAGTTAATATATGCAAATCAGACAGAATACTTAGAGTGAGGAAAGATACAGAAATCAGTTAAATGAGTTAAAGAATCAATTAGCCGTAAAAGCGTATAATGAAAAACCCTCTATATTGTGCTAGTGAGGAAGTAGCAAATAATTATAATACCAATCAGAAGATAAAAAAGGCAAGTTTAGTGAGGAAACCACTCTTTATACCTCACACTTTGAGGCAATTGTAAATATTTTAAGGAAAATATTTGTATTCTCAATGGTGACCCTTTTTAACAAATATTTTTATAATTGCAACTGTATCTGTTGGCCACAACCAGCCACCCCGGACCCTCTACCCAGATCACACCTTATACCCTCACACAAGGAGCCAAACTCTTCACAGCCACTCCCTATGTCCATTTGACCTGCATAGTCCAGCCAGCACCAAAACATAAACAGGAAAATAAAAATCTGCATGGGGCACCTGTATAACGGGAGAACTGTTTCCATTGAGTAAATCTACTGTCCTTATACAGGCCTCTCTATGTGATGTATTGATTGTAATCTACTGTCCTTATACAGGCCTCTCTATGTGATGTATTGATTGTAATCTACTGTCCTTATACAGGCCTCTCTATGTGATGTATGGATTGTAATCTACTGTCCTTATACAGGCCTCTCTATGTGATGTATTGATTGTAATCTACTGTCCTTATACAGGCCTCTCTATGTGATGTATTGATTGTAATCCACTGTCCTTATACAGGCCTCTCTATGTGATGTATTGATTGTAATCTACTGTCCTTATACAGGCCTCTCTATGTGATGTATTGATTGTAATCTACTGTCCTTATACATGCCTCTCTATGTGATGTATTCTATTGACTGTAATGTACTGCCATGTTTGTTATGTATTGACTTTGGGAGAAGGACATTTTGAGTTTAAAGTGACAGTGTACTGCTATTTTTGTCACTTTTATTGTGTTTGCAATGATTCAGTACGGAATTGTTTGCAAATAGCTCCTTTATCTTTATTTATTTATTTAAATAATGGCTGAATTTTCATATTAAACCACCTTCTATGCAGAAAATGTCAATACTGCACTGTAGGTTATAGAACAGCTATGTATATAAAGAGGCAGCAGCATAATTCAACTTCACAATAAAGTGGGGGAAAGAGACATGCCGTGGGGGAATGGTGTACATGCGGCAGCTTTGAATACAATAAACTTTTATCAGCTGCTTGCCTGAGTACATTGTCCTTTTAAACAAGTCCTCATAGTTACAGACTGATAGCAACTGCTCTCTCAATGACTCAATAATTGTTTTTAATTATCCTACAATGTTGGAGTTGTCCTTAATTTATACTGAACCATTGATACTTGAGTATCCATTGTGCACAAATGTGCATTTCCTGCTAATTTAATTCAGCAGGATTCTACACACATAGCTGCTTGGAGGAGCGGAGCATACATCAAACACTAGCACGCTGAAGCGACGCTGCTCAGAGCAACCGACCACGTACCCTGAAGGAACGGTAAGCGCCACTCTTGTGTGTTTTTCTAAATATTTATTTACTATGACTGCATTATTTTTTTTATCTGATTTGCCTGTCAGATGTTTACTAGAAATGTTTACAGATGTTTACTGGAAATGTTTACAAATAATAAACCAAACCTTTTGAAAGAACCGGAAATTTCCTTTTAGTGTATATCCTATTTGCATAGGTTAAACACATAGATTTGCAGGGTGAGTAGTGCTACAATTACATGAACTAACAAATCAGAGCGTGCCATCTTTTAAACTACAATGTCCTTTTAAAGATTCTAAATTTACATGATCTAAAAGTTTTTTTTTAGACCAACAATCACTAAAAAACAGAATTTATGCTTACCTGATAAATTTCTCTCTCTTGTGATGTATCGAGTCCACGGATTCATCCATACTTGTGGGATATTCTCCTTCCCTACAGGAAGTGGCAGAGAGAGCACCCACAGCAGAGCTGTCTATATAGCTCCTCCCTTAGCTCCACCCCCCAGTCATTCGACCGAAGGCTAGGAAGAAAAAGGAGAAACTATAGGGTGCAGTGGTGACTGAAGTTTTTTAAATAAAAATATACTACCTGTCTTAAATAGACAGGGCGGGCCGTGGACTCGATACATCACAAGAAAAAGAAATTTATCAGGTAAGCATAAATTCTGTTTTCTCTTGTAAGATGTATCGAGTCCACGGATTCATCCATACTTGTGGGATACCAATACCAAAGCTTTAGGACACGGATGAAGGGAGGGACAAGACAGGTTCCTTAAAGGGACATTATACACTAATTTTTTCTTTGCATAAATGTTTTGTAGATGATCTATTTATATAGCCCATAAAGTTTTTTTTTTAAAAAAATGTATAGTTTTGCTTATTTTTTAATAACATTGCTCTGATTTTCAGACTCCTAACCTAGCCCCAAAGTTTTATGTGAATACTGTCAGCTACCTTCTCCAGCTTGCTCCTGCTTGTGTAAAGGGTCTTTTCATATGCAAAAGAAGGGGGAGGGTCTTATTTCCCACTTGCAGTGGGCTTTCCAGCTACCTTTTCAACGGAGCTAAACTGAGAGCTTCTAAGTAAGTTTTTAAACAGTTTTATACTGGATTTTTATATCAGTATCTGTGCATCTTATTCTTTATATTAGTGTCTATTACATGCAGTTATATGAAAATGAGTGTATACTGTCCCTTTAAATGGAAGGCACCACTGCTTGTAGAACCTTTCTCCCAAAAATAGCCTCCGAAGAAGCAAAAGAATCGAATTTGGAAAATTTGGAAAAAGTATGAAGCAAAGACCAAGTCGCCGCCTTACAAATCTGTTCAACAGAAGCCTAATTTTTAAAAGCCCATGTGGAAGCCACTGCTCTAGTAGAATGAGCAGTAATTCTTTCAGGAGGCTGCTGGCCAGCAGTCTCATAAGCCATACGGATGATGCTTTGCAGCCAAAAAGAAAGAGAGGTAGCCGTAGCCTTTTGACCTCTCCGCTTACCAGAATAGACAACAAACAATGAAGATGTTTGACGGAAATCTTTGGTTGCTTGTAAGTAGAACTTTAAAGCACGAACCACATCAAGATTGTGCAACAGACGTTCCTTCTTTGAAGAAGGATTAGGACACAGCGAAGGAACAACAATTTCCTGATTGATATTCCTATTAGAAACAACCTTAGGAAGGAATCCAGGTTTGGTACATAAAACCACCTTATCTGCATGGAAAATAAGATAAGGTGAGTCACACTGTAAAGCAGATAACTCAGAAACTCTTCGAGCCGAAGAGATAGCTACTAAAAACAAAACTTTCCAAGATAGAAGCTTAATATCTATGGAATGCATAGGTTCAAACGGAATCCCTTGAAGAACTTTAAGAACCAAGTTTAGGCTCCATGGCGGAGCAACAGGTTTAAATACAGGCTTGATCCTGACCAAGGCCTGACTAAATGCTTGAACGTCTGGGACATCTGCCAGACGTTTGTGTAAAAGAATAGACAAAGCAGATATTTGTCCCTTT
The DNA here is from genome assembly GCF_027579735.1 of Bombina bombina. Classification (NCBI taxonomy): domain Eukaryota; kingdom Metazoa; phylum Chordata; class Amphibia; order Anura; family Bombinatoridae; genus Bombina; species Bombina bombina. Next base: position 79,679,787 of record NC_069505.1, on the reverse strand, counting down.
AAGGAACTAGCTGATAATCCCTTCTCCAATCCTTCTTGGAGAAAAGACAAAATTCTAGGAATCCTAATCTTACTCCATGAGTAACCCTTGGATTCACACCAACAAAGATATTTGCGCCAAATCTTATGATAGATTTTTCTGGTGACAGGCTTTCTAGGCTGAATCAGGGTATCAATGACCGACTCAGAGAAACCATGCTTTGATAGAATCAGGCGTTCAATCTCCAAGTAGTCAGACGCAGAGAAATTAGATTTGGATGCTTGAACGGACCTTGGATTAGAAGGTCCTGCCTCATTGGCAGAGTCCACGGTGGAACAGATGACATGTCCACCAGGTCTGCATACCAAGTCCTGCGTGGACACGCAGGCGCTATCAGAATCACCGAAGCTCTCTCCTGCTTGATTCTGGCAACCAGACGTGGGAGGAGAGGAAACGGTGGAAATACATAAGCCAGATTGAAGGACCAGGGCACTGCTAGAGCATCTATCAGTAACCCCTGGGGATCCCGGGACCTGGACCCGTAACACGGAAGTTTGGCGTTCTGTCGGGACGCCATCAGATCCAATTCTGGTGGCCCCATAGCTGAGTCAGCTGGGCAAATACCTCCGGATGGAGCTCCCACTTCACCGGATGACAAGTCTGACGACTTAGGAAATGCGCCTCCCAGTTCTCTACCCCTGGGATATGGATTCCTGAGAGATGGAGGAAACATATTCCCTGAGACAGGTGGTCCTGAGACAACCACCAGAGAAGAGAATCTCTGGTCTCTTGGTCCAGATGCAGTTGAGGAGATAAATCTGCATAATCCCCATTGTTTGAGCATTCATAGTTGCCGTGGTCTGAGGTGTAGGCGGGCATAAGGAATTATGTCCATTGCTGCTATCATAAGTCCGATTACCTCCATACACTGAGCCACTGATGGCCGAGGAATGGAATGAAGAGCTCGGCAAGTGATTAAAAGTTTTGATTTTCTGACCCCCGTCAGAAATATTTTCATTTCTACCAAGTCTATCAGAGTCCCTAGGAAGGAAACTCTTGTGAGAGGGACGAGAGAACTCTTTTTTATGTTCACCTTCCACCCGTGAGATCTCAGAAAAGCCAACTTGGCTAGCTGGAAAGTCGACGCCTGATGGATGCTTCTGAGGTAAATAAACCGTGCAACTGAAAATAGGCCCCATCCACCTCACTCAATGTTATGGGGCCTAAAAAACACCACAGAGTGTTTCTTAAACTAGCCATGTGGGTTAATAACCCTTAAACAAGCCACAAAGACCTCTTAAAGTCCCTCAAAAAACATTTTATTTGTAATTAAACCAAAACGTTTTTTCCTATTAGTGTCACCAGTAACTATGAGCCCTTTATGCAAGCTTGGATTCCTCTTTTACTGAATACAGCTTACCTTTCCTTCATGGGGATATTGCCAGCCTTTTCTAGAAATAACACAGTCTGTCTAGAAAAAAATAGACTGAACATACCTTAATGCAGTTTAGCCTGCAAACTATTCCCCCAACTGAAGTTTTCCTGTACTCTTCAGCCCTTGTGAGAACAGCAGTGGATTTTAGTTACAAAGTGCTAAGATCATTATCCTCCTTGCAGAAATCTTCATCCCTTTTCTGCCAGAGAGTAAATAGTACACACCGGTACCATTTAAAATAACAAACTTTTGCTTGAGAAAATAAAAACTAACATTTTTGTCACCACACTCCTCTTTGCCCTTCCTAGCAGTTAAGCAGGCAGAGAGAATGACTGGGGGTGGAGCTAAGGGAGCTAAGGGAGGAGCTATATAGACAGCTCTGCTGTGGGTGCTCTCTCTGCCACTTCCTGTAGGGAAGGAGAATATCCCACAAGTATGGATGAATCCATGGACTCGATACATCTTACAAGAGAAAACACTATGTTAACAACTAATGAGAAAAAGAAATAACAAGAATCAAGTACTTATTTGCTTGCAAATGTAAAGTTTATTAAAATCAAGAGTACTATAATTTAAAAACAAATAGAAACAAAGACAAGACATGCAACATTTAAAAGTGCCTTAGTACATTTGTCATGATTGTGGTTTATCTCATTGTACCACAAACTGATGACATATACAGTACAAACTATATCTAATGCCCCAGAATTCTTATAAAATAATTTGAGGCAACTGAATTACTATATTTATTCTACTGTTCTGTTTTAGTTTATGTCCTGCATTTCCTGGGGACTACTGAAGATAATTCTTGGTTGGTGTGCACACGGCTCCGGCACACCCACAACTCACAACGTCAGTGTACGTATAGCTCTTCAATTGACCATCCGCACAAAGGAGTTTTACAGTCTTCTCTTGGACTTCCCTTTCTGAACAGCATGTGCATTCATGTGTTATACTTTGCTGGTTCAGGGAATACCTGTGGTACAAGAGGAGACAATTTTAAGACTTAATGCATATTATAGTTTCATTTCTATAGTATTAGACAGTGTTAGAACAGCAATTAAAAAAAAAATATTTTATTAATTAACTATCCATGGTTTTCAGTAGCTTTAGCCTTTAAGGTACATTAAATATGAAATATATTTTGTGCACCTCCCTCTAATTATGGGCGCCGCCATTTTGGAACTTAGATTACACTGCAGATATCTGAAGGAGAGTTGCTGAACATGTGCAAACATGTCCAGTAAAAACTAGATTTTAAGATGGTGGCACCCATAAAAAGGGAGGTGGGATATAACCTCAATATAATGCTAATTAGATATGTTTATTTGAGCATATTGTTCCATAATGAATCAGGAGGAAGGCGGCTGCAAGCCGTATTAGTCTCTTTGCTTAGCCACATTGATGCAAATCAAAATCTCTGCTATTTAATATGTGTAGATAACAATTTGAAATTCCTTTAAAAGATTTATTTTGCATGCATATCTTTTGCAATTTGCTGAATAATTTTTGATGAATAAAGACTTAATTTTTTTTTTAATTTTACTGTTAAAAATTACAGAGATAAATTACACAGGCAAAATAATCAATGACAGTGCATTGTAATGCTATTTAATTTTGCTAGGTAACCATTTAGGACTAGATTACAAGTGTAGTGCTAAATATCGCTTGCGTGCAAGTAATATTAGCGTTCCACTGAGTAATACCAGCGCACGCTAATGTGAGCGCGAGGAAGCATTACACTTTTTTTTAAACTCATTGTTTTTTTTAAATGTCTCTTAGGAAAATATGACAATGACATTCAAATTTATAAAGTCTTTGATTTCCTAATGTTGAAATAAAGCTTAAAGGGACATTCCAGCCAACATTAGAACCCACATTGATGCATTTCAGTTTGAATAGAATTATTTTTGCAATATACATGTATTCGCAAAAGTGTATTTAGGTATGCACCGTGCACCAGCATTATAAACACAGAAATTGCTCAGAGAGCCTAAGGTGCTTGTACCATCTGATAATGATTTGATTTGTTAATTGCTATTGAGCAGCTGCAGTATTTAAAATACTGGTGCACTGAGAATATCTAGCAATGCTTCACATGCCCGTGCAGAGAAAAATGTTAACACTTAAACAGTGCTAACTTTTACTAGAAGCATTTTTGCCAATACATGAATCTTGTAAATATGCTTCTATTCAAAGATGTAATTCATCTATGTGCATTTAAATTTTGAGTGGAATGTCCCTTTAATTATCTTATAAAACTATAAAAAATGTACAATAAATATATTATAGTGTAGCATATTATATCATTCTTTACAGTTCCCTCTCCATGAGGATTTTGGCCAAAAGCATTTTTATTTTGAGATCACTAATTGACTATAACATGGAAGATGAGAATAATTTATTATTTTGCCTTTGTAATTTCAGGAAGTAGCCCCCTAAATGTTGTAAATATCAAGAATAATGGGAACCAACCCCAAAAGACACAGATTCTCAAACTAGTCTTGTGACTTACTTGGAAGTTCCCATGCAAGGTCCTCCGCAGTAGGTAAGTTCCACCTCCAGTTCACAATTATCCTCGCTCAGAACTGTTTTATTCTTACGAGCAGTGCAGTCTTCTATGATCTGGGGTTTTTCTTCTACAGTTACAGATAAAACAGAAGTAAAATACAGTTAGAATAATAGAATCCTAATTATGCAAAAAGTCTTGGAGTTTAGCACATTTCATATGATTTTATTACTCTTCAAGTCCTACAACATTAAAAAGTGCAGATATACGTATTTGTTATGTGTTTTGTTCTGATTGTTATCAAGGGACATTAACAACTTATTTGTCTACATCACAACAAAGTTCCAATGTATACAAATAAGTAAAAATGTAAATCATGGGATGGTTCATGCGATCGCGTAATTTCAATGATGGGATTGGGTCAGGGGGCAGTGGCTATGGTGCAAGGATGCAAATCAGTGAGTCACATATAAAGGTTTCTTTTGATCTATATATCCAAACGAATATAAAGAGGTAATATGATTTACTGAAGAAGTTTAAAATATTTAATATATATTGTTACATATATATGTGCAGCTTACCTGGTTTATATGTGCATGTCCTACAGCATCCTTGGTCGTCATATTTAAGTGTACTCTGCAACAGATATGGTATAATATCTTAAACAGCAGTCTTTTTAAAATAAATCCCTTTCAATTCCTTATATGTAATATATAATACCTGGCTTCTTAAGAATTGTTATGAAATGATTTGACTTCAAAACACCAATGAATATGGCTCCCTTGGTGAAATGGACCAAAACCTACAGATGTAATTCCCAATGGAATCTTTAATTAGGCTTAGCCAAACTTGTTTGCCCACTTTCCCTGTAATTCATTTCTGAAAATTGTATTTTTCCACTTCCTGCATAGATGATGGAGTGGATACTGCAGGATTCAGATTTGTGACACTGCAACATGCTAAACATACTAAAGTGGCTTTCAAGTGTTGTGCCTCTGCATTGCAAAACCCTATTCAAAACTCTTAAGCTTTTTTATTTAGTTTTTTAAACTCATCCACTTATAGCTTGGAAACAAATACATCAGTACCATTGGTCAAAAAGGACAAGCAAACCTGACAATAAAGGTTGGTTTGTTCAGGGCAAAAACACAGACACTTTTTTTTTTTAAAGAAACTGGGATATATTTTGGAACACTGTCTTCCTGACCATACGTAACATAAAAATCATATATACAGAGTCAGAAGCTCTTTACCAGGAATGAACAACTGCTCAGTAGCTTGTTCTATGGTGAGTTACCACCTGGGAGGAGCCTTTTTTAGCCTTATTGTGCTTTCTACAGAGGAAAGAATTTTCCTGAAGTATAGCAGTTTAATCTGTCTTAAAAAGGTCAGTCCATCCAAAAAATACCAGACACTCTTCCTCTGAACGAAGAACATGTCAACGCTAGATAATCATTTCGGCTTCCAGTGGGCCTTGTCAGTGAGGTGCAGCAATTTCCCTCTTAAGCACATTCTCTTTCTGCATGTAAGCTAAACATCAATTAGTAAAATATGTTAGTAAATAATTTAGATGTTAATCTAAAAATAATAAAGAAAAAAATATACCATATCACATTTAGAGATGTCCAGATCTTGACAGATAGTTTTCACTTTGGTCAGGATGGGCTGGCCATCTTCTTCATTACATTCATAGTAGACACAAGTATTGTTTGGAGGATTATATAAATCTCCAACCTACAGATAAAATCATGGGTGTTATTAAAATATCTACTTATTTTTATTAAAGTTATAGTGGGTATTATAAAGTCATATCCCTGTTATAAGACACAGCAAACAAAAGGTTATGGACATACAAATTGGCATCAGTTTGATGGGTGTGTATATGGGTTTAAACATACTCCAGTTATTTTTGGTTGCTCCCCTGCTGAGCTATTTGGGCTGAGAAGTGTAAAAATTGCCCTTCCCTGATGGCCACACCTCAGAAAATTCTAGCCACACCCACATTCCTTAGTTTTATCCCATAATGCTTCCATTTGTAAAGACTCCAAATATGGAATTCTTGTGACTCCATCCCTTGCTAGGTGAGCAGTTTACTGGACCCTTTACAAGGGAATTTTTCCTGAAATCAGCAACAAAGTGTTTACCCTACCACATTTTACATTTGCTGGACTGTCACAGCAACAAGGGTATAAAATATCTGTATAGTTTAATAATGAGAAAAAAAACAGAGAAGAAAAAGTTACTAGCCCTCTCAATATTTAACATAAGGAAGGATCCAGCAGCCCTCTACATATAAAAAAAAATGGAGACCACTTTACAACCAACAAATAAAGGATTGTTAATTTTTAAAGTGAAAGTTGACTATGGAAAAGCTACATTGTAACACTGCCTGTTCTATAGTTACCTCAATCTCAATGTCTTGGTAATTTTCTCCCCTCATCGAGCATTGTTTTGCCACACATGTGCCGCAACATTGGCCTTTCATGTCTTTATATTCATAACCCTAAAGAAAAAAAATTGAAAGTAAAATATGAAAACAGTTTATTGGCAAGACAAGATGAATCAGCAATGTTTAATTGTAATAATATAATGGCTGGGTATGTTTTGTATGAAGAGAGAGAGAGAGAGAGAGAGAGAGAGAGAGAGGAGAGAGAGAGAGAGAGAGGAGAGAGAGAGAGAGAGAGAGAGAGGAGAGAGAGAGAGAGAGAGAGAGAAGAGAGAGAGAGAGAGAGAGAGAAGAGAGAGAGAGAGAGAGAGAGAGGAGAGAGAAGAGAGAGGAGAGAGAAGAGAGAGGAGAGAGAAGAGAGAGAGAGGAGAGAGAGAGAGAATAGAGAGGAGAGAGAAGAGAGAAGAGAGAGAGAGAGGAGAGAGAAAGAGAGAGAATATTATTTTTTCAAAATCTTAAAGAAATATTGCATATTTTATAATTGTATAATTAGTTTTAAAGGGATAGTCTATTTCAGATTTTTGTTTTGTTTAAAAAGATAGATAATACCTTTATTACCCATTTCCCATATACAACTGTTATATTAATATACTTGTTACCTATGCGATTACCTTGTATCTAAGCCTCTGCTGACTGCTCCCTTATTTCAGTTCTTTTGACAGACTTGCATTTTAGCCATTCATTGCTGTCTCATAAATAACTCCACGGGAGTGAGCACAATGTTATCTATAACGCACATGTGAACTAGTGCTGTCTAGCTTTGAAAAACTGAGATAATAGGCAGTCTTCAAGGGCTTAAATATCAGCATATAAGCCTACCTAGGTTTAGCTTTCAACAACGAATACCAAGAGAACAAAGCAAATTTGATGATAAACGTAAATTAGAAAGTTGTTTAAAATGACATGCCCTATCTGAATCATGAAAGTTTAATTTTGACTAGACTGCCCCTTTAATAGAAGATTGAAAGGAACAATGAGAAAAGTAACATGAGCATATGAAAACTAAAAACGACATATTTATATTTAGAAGTCTAATAAAACAAAACATACCTTCTCACAGGTCTTCTGACATACAATTGGTTCACATTTGATTGCATAGAATTCTGAGTTCATATCTCTATCATAGGAACACGAGCACGTCTGACATGCGTCTTGGGGTTGAGGGATGATAGACCCAAGCTGGGGAGATATAAATAGGTCAGTACTGTTTCACATGTCAGTTGCTCTACCCAAAACAAAAAGACATGTAAGGAAACGGAAGAGACATTTTAAAAAAGACAGAGAAAAGTATTAGAAGATCGGGTCCACCACCAGTACTATCATGCACACTTGATATTTAGCTTAGTGGTCATCTTTATTAGCACCACAAAATATTATGGTCTTGAACTATCCGTGGATCTCCAGTTCAATTTTCATAAAACTGATATATTATTATGTTTATTTTTTTTTATTTTTTTAAATGTCTACTTCTATTCTTATTTTCCAGTAAGATCAACTGTTTGTTCTTTCAACAAATCTCAGAGCATACAAATTTACTGACTGGTCCATAAGGACCGTGGAAATGATTGACTACAACTTTAGCACGTGCACATTGGTTATGCCCTAATTAACCTCTTTGCATGTATCATGGATTATTTAAAAGCATCTAAAAATCCATATAGAAGCAGGCTTTTTAAAATATTATAATATAGAGCAAAGTGTTTTAAACCTAGGGCAACTAATGCTCAGCCTTATGTCCTTTTAAATAGTGACAGCCACAAACTGTGACATATTTTAAATGATTTAAAAGTACAGTATTGTCTTTTGGTCTCTATAGAAGGTATCATCACTTTGTTTTAGATACATGACTGCAACTCAAAGACCTAAATATTGTTCAATTCAAGTTTTAGGCAGTAAATAAAGTGTTTTTGCAACTAAAACAATATTTACCTGATATACTTCATTGGCAACCACACAAACAGATTCAGGGACTGAAAAAAATACAAACGAGTTTTAGCTTAATACTAATTAACCGTACATCTTTACATATTGATTCCATTAGAAAAAACAGGCTGAACTGTTCCAGTATTATGAAAAATCCCCTACGTTTCTAAAACATTATGAAGTAATTGCTTGAAGTACACACATTTGAATCCTTAGTTGATTATTGACACTATTATATATTAAAGGGATACTGCACCTACATTTTTTTTCATGATTCAGATAGAGCAAGCAATTTTAAGCAACTTTCTCTTTTACTCCTATTATCATTTTTTCTTTGTTCTCTTGGTATCTTTATTTGAAAAACAGGAATGAAAGCATAGGAGCCAGCCCATTTTATTTTCAGCATCTAGGTGCTGCTTGTTGATTGGTGGCTAAATGTAGCCACCAATCAGCAAGTGCTATCCAGGGTTCTGAACCAATAAAGATACCAAATATACCAAATAAAGATACCAAGAGAACAAAGTAAAACTGATAATAGGAGTACATTAGAAAGTTGCTTAAAACTACATGCTCTGTCTGAAACATAAAATAAAAAATTGTATAACATTGATTAATGAATAAATGAATTTGGTGCCAGATAAAGCTTTTGTATGAAAGCTTAAAGGAACAAGATACATAATTTTGATTACTTATTGCTACATACCAGAGAAACATTTAAATATTCATTGTTTGCTAGGAGTCAAAATGGCTGCCAATCTCCACCCACCTATTGCATGTATATTTTGGTATGTTAAGTTTCTCCAATCATGACTGACTCTTAAATAACTTTTACTATTTGCACATGCTGATTTGTGCAATTTGAAATAGCTAACTGAAAAATATTAAATGGGCACTGCTAGACTATCATCCTAAAAAAAAAGCTGTGGGCGGAGCTTGGCGGCCATATTCGGCTACTTACAAACAAAGATTATTTAAAAGTTTCATGTACTTCTAACAAGCTTATAGATGTGGAGCCCATTGTAAGATGATTATCTGGTATGTAACAATAAGTAATAGAGAATAAGTATTGGGTCTAGACAGCATTTTAATGAATAAGACACATGGCAGATACTTACCACACGTGATGGTGGCACAGCAGGCACCAGGAGGCATAAATGTTGCCACACGATATCCTTCTGAACAGTTTGGCATTACACATTCACAGATTCCACATGCTATCAGAAAAAAAATAATAATAATTTACATTTTTTTACATTTGGGTAATTAAAGTAGATGTAACAAATGTAATCCACTCTGTTATTGTTAGTAAAATGTATATTTTTTATCATTGTTCCATCTAAAAAGATATTTTTTAAATATTTTTTTTCATAAAAGTATATTTTTATCATGATTAAATTCTGTTCTTTTATTTGCAAAACAGAAAGTATCTGCCATTTTGAACAGACATTCAACGCATATTGTGTAAAAATGTTGCTTGTTCAACACTCCCTAAGAGTCCCAAAAGGAAATTATATAGCCTGCAAAATTGCAAATCCAATAGCCTGTTTAGGCAGATTGCAGCATTTTGAAAACCTATGTTGCTGATTTTGATTTCTGGTCTCTCCAGGGAGCGTGGGAAAAGCATAATTTTTACACAAACAGAAGAGGTGTTTAATGTCCATGTAATGTTGCTCAAACCACGTAATGAAACAATATCATACCTCTCAATCATCTAACAAAGTGCATGACAATCCAAAAGTGGGAAGTTCATCCCCATATCCCCTTTTCTTATATTATAATATTGTTATTGGAAATCTTAGACCTTACAAAAAGTACCTCAGGATGTTTTAGTTGTGTCCATTACATCAAAACCTCACTTCTGACTGACAAGACTTCACCAAGGTAACAAGGACCTGTCTTGGAGAACCATTAGGATAAGTAATATTATCCCTGTAGTAAGGAGTCTGTCTGTAATATGTATTTACTACACTGTCAAATACCTAACTATATTATAAAAATTAAAGGGAATCATTTTGGCAAACCTACACTTTTCCCTAAAGAGATGATTAATAGACTGCAAATTCTTAACTTAACCCAATAATTACTGAGCACTTTCCACCCCGGTGCTGAGCTATTTTGAAGTTTTTAGGTGATTATTATATGTATATGTCATGACACTTGAGAATTATACAACAAATGTGTGGAAATAAAGTGTATATTTTTTAATAAAAATGTAATAAACAATGTTGTATAAAAATAGTGTGTGTCTATTATTTTTCTAAACTCTTTAGGCTATAGAAGAAGGGGTTACATTTATATAAATAAAGGACTTTCTGTATAGTTATAAGCTGCACATAAGGGCTCCCATTAGCCTCTACTCAAGGAAATGCACATTCATTCACATCAGGTGATTTCTATCACCTGGCTATTAAAACTTATATAGGGACTTTCAAACAAGGGATCATGTGGGTCTCTAAGCCATTTTGATGACCTGCTATATGTGCTTAGAAACTCCCTTATAAAAAAGGGTAGTTTTTTAAATGTTTGCTTATACCTATATCTCCAAGGTTGCTGCCTTTCAAATGGTGGATCTTGGGGGCTTCTATGGTTTAAGGGAGCTGATTTTGAGGGGTTTAAATACTAACCCAGCCCCATTCATCTCCCTTAAGCTTCAGTCAGCAGCCTTTCTCTCCAGGAATCTAGGTCTTTTTGACGTCACCATGCATGGGCGTGGTGATGTCACTGGCATCCCCAGATTCCCCTGGTAAAGCCAGTGAGTATCCAACCTTCAGTGCTGGTGGTAAGTGGGAGGGGGCACAATCAGCTCCAAGAATGCAACCCACTCCACCCAGATGACGACACATGGTTGTCATCTGCACTTAATGCATTGTGTCAAGGAGTTATTGTATTGAATTGTATAGTTATCAATAAATAAAAACAGAAATCAAAATCTAAATTATTCCTGGAGTGCATTGCTTACTAATAGAAAATAATATTCAATAAGTGTCATAAGTTAACTAACGTATTATTATGTAGAATAAAATGCTTACATGCAGTAGTACTTTCCAAAATAGTTACAGATGGCGGTATTGAGAACGTTGTAGGAGGGTGGGATGCGGTTGTTGTGAAATTATGTTCAGTGACTACAACGGTGGTTGGAGAAGCTGTTGGGGGCAATACTGTGGAACATTGTCCCAAATGCCTCTCTGGTTTACATTCCTCAGTACAAATTGCATAATATTCACATCCGTCATTGTCAGCGATTTTGTAGATTATTTCACCTGTGAAAATTGTTTAAATACACATATAAAAATGTTATATCTTCTAGTGTGTTGTAATTAAAATATATTTACAGGCAAGACATGGGAAGTTTTTACATGATATCATATTGGAGGAAACTAGTTAAAGTTACTTTTTACAGATATATTGATATATAAGACTAGTACAAAGAAAGAATTTTTTTTTGCAGAATATGTGGTGCTCCACTTATCAAATACAGGACAGACAAGATTCATTCCTGGGAACCCGTTTGACCAGCATCCACTGCTCACATTTAAACTTACTCATCTGATAAAATGTACTTTCATATCTTATTTAAGAATAGGACCACGCATTTGGGCAAAAGAACTTTGAGACCTCCGATGAGATATTAAAATCTCTAGATTCTTTTTTCAAGGCTATACATATATATATATATATATATATATATATATATATATATATATATATATATATATACACAGTGGGGGAAAAAAGTATTTAGTCAGCCACCAATTGTGCAAGTTCTCCCACTTAACAAGATGAGCCCCAAAGCATGATGTTTCCACCCCCATGCTTCACAGTAGGTATGGTGTTCTCTCTCCTCCAAACACGACAAATTGTGTTTCTACCAAACAGTTCTACTTTGGTTTCATCTGACCATATGACATTCTCCCAATCCACTTCTGGATCATCCAAATGCTATCTAGCATACTTCAGACAGCCCCGGACATGTACTGGCTTACGCAGGGGGACACGTCTGGCACTGCAGGATCTGAGTCCCTGGCGGCGTAGTGTGTTTCTGATGGTAGCCTTTGTTACGTTGGTCCCAGCTCTCTGCAGGTCATTCACTAGGTCCCCCCGTGTGGTTCTGGGATGTTTGCTCACCGTTCTTGTGATCATTTTGACCCCACGGGGTGAGTTCTTGCGTGGAGCCCCAGATCGAGGGAGATTATCAGTGGTCTTGTATGTCTTCCATTTTCTAATTATTGCTCCCATAGTTGATTTCTTCACACCAAGCTGCTTGCCTATTGCAGATTCAGTCTTCCCAGCCTGGTGCAGGTCTACAATTTTGTTTCTGGTGTCCTTCGACAGCTCTTTGGTCTTCACCATAGTGGAGTTTGGAGTGTGACTGTTTGAGGTTGTGGACAGGTGTCTTTTATACTGATAAGAAGTTCAAACAGGTGCCATTAATATAGGTAATGAGTGGAGGACAGAGGAGCCTCTTAAAGAAGAAGATACAGGTCTGTGAGAGCCAGAAATCTTGCTTGTTTGTAGGTGACCAAATACTTATTTTCCACCATAATTTGCAAATAAATTCTTTCCAAATCAGACAATGTGATTGTCTGGATTTGTTTCCACATTTTGTCTCTCATAGTTGAGGTATACCTATGATGAAAATTACAGGCCTCTCTCATCTTCTTAAGTGGGAGAACTTGCACAATTGGTGGCTGACTAAATACTTTTTTCCCCCACTGTATATATATATATATATATATATATATATATATAAAATAATATTTTTTTTAGGCTCTGACAAAATCATGATTTTCTTGGGGGGGGGGGGGGGGGGGGGGGGGGTTAATGCCCCTTTTAATTCCCAATAAATGTTTAATTATAAAAAAAAATATTGTTTCTTCCCCCTCACTACCTCTAGTAAGGCTAAACTGTATTAAGCAGAATCCAGAATCTTAACCCTGCAACAAGCTACACAGTGACTACTTGAGAGTGAAAGAAGGATATCATTTGTATTTGTCCCTCACTGCCTGAAATCCCCTTTGCATTGGTATACAATTAAAATGCCAACTGCCTTTCTATTTTCAATTATCTTTACATATATCCCAAATAGTTTTAGAAATGGAGCTTTAAATGAAAAATAAAAAATAACAAAAACATAAACAAATTACATGTTACATAAGTATACTTTTTTGTTAAATTATTTACATACCTGGGGCATATATTGTGTCATTTACTTTGCAAAAGCAGGTTGTACTACTCACAGAGGAGTATGGAATAGTTGAACTTGGAGATCTGCTTGGTGAGGTTAATGAAGGAGAAGTAGTGGGTTCAGGAGTTGAATATAAAGAAGTGATAACCGGTGTGATACTTGTAGATAATATTGTACTACTCAAAATAGCTGATGTTGCTGAGGTAGAACCGGTAGAAGTTGAGAATGTTACGCTAGGAGTTTCTGTAATATTAGGTATAGTGGATGATGGTGAGGAAGGTCTAAAAGTACTTGATACTATGCTACTGGGAGTTGTTGTTTCTTTGATGACTGGTGTTGTACTTGATACAGTTGTTGGTGGAGAAGGAACAGAAGTAGTTGATAATATTACAGTAGTAGCTGTGGTTTCACTAAATGTTGGTGGAGGTGAGGGAAGAGTGGTATTTGATGCGGTAGACACAGAAGATGTAAAATACTCTGTTACAATGGAAGGGCTTGTTGATGGTGGTGGGGAAGGTCTAGAAGAACTTGATACTATGTTACTAGGAGTTGTTGTTTCTACAATAACTGGTGTTGTACTTGATACAGTTGAGGATGGAGGAGGAACTGAAGTAGTTGATACTATTACAGTTGCAGTTGTGGTTTCACTGACTGTTGTTGGTGGTGGGTGAAATAGAAGTTGATGCTACAGATACAGAAGATGTTTACAGACTCTGTAACAATGGATGGGCTTGTTGATGGTGGTGGGGAAGGTCCAGAAGTACTTGGTACTATGTTGCTGGGAGTTGTTGTTTCTAGAACTACTGGGTGTTGTAGTTGATACAGTTGAGGGTGGACGAGGAACTGAAGTAGTTTGATACTATTACAGTTGCAGTTGTGGTTTCACTGACTGTTGGTGGAGGTGATGGAAGAGAAGTAGTTGGTGCTGTAGACACAGAAGATGTTAAAGTCTCTGTAACAATGGATGGGCTTGTTGATGGTGGTGGGGAAGGTCCAGAAGTACTTGATACTATGTTGCTGGGAGTTGTTGTTTCTACAACTATTGGTGTTGTAGTTGATACAGTTGAGGGTGGAGGAGGAACTGAAGTAGTTGATACTATTACAGTTGCAGTTGTGGTTTCACTGACTGTTGGTGGAGGTGATGGAAGAGGAGTAGTTGGTGCTGTAGACACAGAAGGTGTTACAGACTCTGTAACAATGGGTGGGCTTGTTGATGGTGGTGGTGAAGGTCCGAAAGTACTTGATACTATGTTGCTGGGAGTTGTTGTTTCTACAACTACTGGTGTTGTAGTTGATACAGTTGAGGGTGGAGGATGAACTGAAGTACTTGATACTATTTTGGTAGCAGCTGTGGTTTCAATGACTGTTGTTGGAGGTGGTGGAAGAGAAGTAGTAGATGCTGTAGACACAGAAGATGTTACAGACTCTGTAAACAATGGATGGGCTTGTTGATGGTGGTGGGGAAGGTCCAGAAGTACTTGAAACTATGTTGCTGGGAGTTGTTGTTTCTACAACTACTGGTGTTGTAGTTGATACAGTTGAGGGTGGAGGAGGAACTGAAGTAGTTGATACTATTACGGTAGAAGTTGTGGTTTCACTGACTGTTGTTGGAGGTGGTGGAAGAGAAGTAGTAGATGCTGTAGACAAAGAAGATGTTACAGACTCTGTAACAATGGATGGGCTTGTTGATGGTGGTGGGGAAGGTCCAGAAGTACTTGATACTATGTTGCTGGGAGTTGTTGTTTCTACAACTACTAGTGTTGTAGTTGATACAGTTGAGGGTGGGAGGAGGAACTGAAGTAGTTGATACTATTACAGTTCCAGTTGTGGTTTCACTGACTGTTGGTGGAGGTGATGGAAGAGAAGTAGTAGATGCTGTAGACACAGAAGATGTTACAGACTCTGTAACAATGGATGGGCTTGTTGATGGTGGTGGGGAAGGTCCAGAAGTAGTTGAGATGATGTTGCTGGGAGTAGTTGTTTCTGCAATTACTGGTGTTGTAGTTGATACAGTTGAGGGTGGAGGAGGAACTGAAGTAGTTGATACTATTACAGTTGCAGTTGTGGTTTCACTGACTGTTGGTGGAGGTGATGGAAGAGAAGTAGTTGGTGCTCTAGACACAGAAGATGTTAAAGTCTCTGTAACGATGGACGGGCTTGTTGATGGTGGTGGGGAAGGTCCAGAAGTAGTTGAGATTATGTTGCTGGGAGTAGTTGTTTCTACAATTACTGGTGTTGCAGTTGATACAGTTGAAGGTGGAAGAGGAACTGAAGTAGTTGATACTATTACAGTTGTAGTTGTGGTTTCACTGACTGTTGGTGGAGGTGATGGAAGAGAAGTAGTTGGTGCTGTAGACACAGAAGATGTTACAGACTCTGTAACAATGGATGGGCTTGTTGATTGTGGTGGGGAAGGTCCAGAAGTACTTGAAAATATGTTGCTGGGAGTTGTTGTTTCTACAACTACTGGTGTTGTAGTTGATACAGTTGAGGGTGGAGGAGGAACTGAAGTAGTTGATACTATTACGGTAGAAGTTGTGGTTTCACTGACTGTTGTTGGAGGTGGTGGAAGAGAAGTAGTAGATGCTGTAGACACAGAAGATGTTACAGACTCTGTAACAATGGATGGGCTTGTTGATGGTGGTGGGGAAGGTCCAGAAGTACTTGAAACTATGTTGCTGGGAGTTGTTTGTTTCTACAACTACTGGTGTTGTAGTTGATACAGTTGAGGGTGAGGAGGGAACTGAAGTAGTTGATACTATTACGGTAGAAGTTGTGGTTTCACTGACTGTTGTTGGAGGTGGTGGAAGAGAAGTAGTAGATGCTGTAGACACAGAAGATGTTACAGACTCTGTAACAATGGATGGGCTTGTTGATGGTGGTGGGGAAGGTCCAGAAGTACTTGAAACTATGTTGCTGGGAGTTGTTGTTTCTACAACTACTGGTGTTGTAGTTGATACAGTTGAGGGTGGAGGATGAACTGAAGTAGTTGATACTATTTTGGTAGCAGCTGTGGTTTCAATGACTGTTGTTGGAGGTGGTGGAAGAGAAGTAGTAGATGCTGTAGACACAGAAGATGTTACAGACTCTGTAACAATGGATGGGCTTGTTGATGGTGGTGGGGAAGGTCCAGAAGTACTTGAAACTATGTTTGCTGGGAGTTGTTGTTTCTACAACTACTGGTGTTGTAGTTGATACAGTTGAGGGTGGAGGAGGAACTGAAGTAGTTGATACTATTACGGGTAGAAGTTGTGGTTTCACTGACTGTTGTTGGAGGTGGTGGAAGAGAAGTAGTAGATGCTGTAGACACAGAAGATGTTACAGACTCTGTAACAATGGATGGGCTTGTTGATGGTGGTGGGGAAGGTCCAGAAGTACTTGATACTATGTTGCTGGGAGTTGTTGTTTCTACAACTACTGGTGTTGTAGTTGATACAGTTGAGGGTGGAGGAGGAACTGAAGTAGTTGATACTATTACAGTTGTAGTTGTGGTTTCACTGACTGTTGGTGGAGGTGATGGAAGAGAAGTAGTAGATGCTGTAGACACAGAAGATGTTACAGACTCTGTAACAATGGATGGGCTTGTTGATGGTGGTGGGGAAGGTCCAGAAGTAGTTGAGATGATGTTGCTGGGAGTAGTTGTTTCTGCAAATACTGGTGTTGTAGTTGATACAGTTGAGGGTGGAGGAGGGACTGAAGTAGTTGATACTATTACAGTTGCAGTTGTGGTTTCACTGACTGTTGGTGGAGGTGATGGAAGAGAAGTAGTTGGTGCTCTAGACACAGAAGATGTTAAAGTCTCTGTAACAATGGACGGGCTTGTTGATGGTGGTGGGGAAGGTCCAGAAGTAGTTGAGATTATGTTGCTGGGAGTAGTTGTTTCTACAATTACTGGTGTTGTAGTTGATACAGTTGAAGGTGGAAGAGGAACTGAAGTAGTTGATACTATTACAGTTGTAGTTGTGGTTTCACTGACTGTTGGTGGAGGTGATGGAAGAGAAGTAGTTGGTGCTGTAGACCCAGAAGATGTTACAGACTCTGTAACAATGGATGGGCTTGTTGATTGTGGTGGGGAAGGTCCAGAAGTACTTGTTATTATGCTACTTGGAGTTGTTGTTTCTACAACTATTGGTGTTGTAGTTGATACAGTTGAGGTTGGAGGAGGAACTGAAGTAGTTGATACTATTACAGTAGCAGTTGTGGTTTCACTGACTGTTGTTGGAGGTGGTGGAAGAGAAGTAGTAGATGCTGTAGACACAGAAGATGTTACAGACTCTGTAACAATGGATGGGCTTGTTGATGGTGGTGGGGAAGGTCCAGAAGTACTTGATACTATGTTGCTGGGAGTTGTTGTTTCTACAACTACTGGTGTTGTAGTTGATACAGTTGAGGGTGGAGGAGGAACTGCAGTAGTTGATACTATTACAGTTGCAGTTGTGATTTCACTGACTGTTGGCGAAGGTGATGGAAGAGAAGTAGTTGGTGCTGTAGACACAGAAGATATTAAAGTCTCTGTAACAATGGATGGGCTTGTTGATGGTGGTGGGGAAGGTCCAGAAGTAGTTGAGATGATGTTGCTGGGAGTAGTTGTTTCTGCAATTACTGGTGTTGTAGTTGATACAGTTGAAGGTGGAGGAGGAACTGAAGTAGTTGATACTATTACAGTTGTAGTTGTGGTTTCACTGACTGTTGGTGGAGGTGATGGAAAATAAGTAGTTGGTGCTGTAGACACAGAAGATGTTACAGACTCTGTAACAATGGATGGGCTTGTTGATGGTGGTGGGGAAGGTCCAGAAGTACTTGATACTATGTTGCTGGGAGTAGTTGTTTCTACAACTACTGGTGTTGTAGGTTGATACAGATGAGGGTGGTGGGGGGAACTGCAGTAGTTGATACTATTACAGTTGCAGTTGTGGTTTCACTGACTGTTGGTGGAGGTGATGGAAGAGAAGTAGTTGGTGCTGTAGACACAAAAGATGTTAAAGTCTCTGTAACAATGTATGGGCTTGTTGATGGTGGTGGGGAAGGTCCAGATGTAGTTGAGATTATGTTGATGGGAGTAGTTGTTTCTACAATTACTGGTGTTGTAGTTGATACAGTTGAGGGTGGAGGAGGAACTGAAGTCGTTGATACTATTACAGTTGCAGTTGTGGCTTCACTGACTGTTGGTGGAGGTGATGGAAGAGATGTAGTTGGTGTTGTAGACACAGAAGATGTTACAGACTCTGTAACAATGGGTGGGCTTGTTGATAGTGGTGGGGAAGGTCGAGAAGAACTTGATACTATGCTACTTGGAGTTGTTGTTTCTACAATGATTGGTGTTGTAGTTGATACAGTTGAAGGTGGAGGAGGGAACTGAGGGTAGTTGATACTGTTACAGTAGCAGTTGTGGTGTCACTGACTGTTGATGGAGGGTGGTGGAAGAGAAGTAGTAGATGCTGTAGACACAGAAGATGTTACAGACTCTGTAACAATGGATGGGCTTGTTGATGGTGGTGGGGAAGGTCCAGAAGTAGTTGAGATGATGTTGCTGGGAGTAGTTGTTTCTGCAATTACTGGTGTTGTAGTTGATACAGTTGAGGGTGGAGGAGGAACTGAAGTAGTTGATACTATTACAGTTGCAGTTGTGGTTTCACTGACTGTTGGTGGAGGTGATGGAAGAGAAGTAGTTGGTGCTCTAGACACAGAAGATGTTAAAGTCTCTGTAACAATGGACGGGCTTGTTGATGGTGGTGGGGAAGGGTCCAGAAGTAGTTGAGATTATGTTGCTGGGTGTAGTTGTTTCTGCAATTACTGGTGGTTGTAGTTAATACAGTTGAAGGTGGAAGAGAAACTGAAGTAGTTGATACTATTACAGTTGTAGTTGTGGTTTCACTGACTGTTGGTGGAGGTGATGGAAGAGAAGTAGTTGGTGCTGTAGACACAGAAGATGTTAAAGACTCTGTAACAATGGATGGGCTTGTTGATTGTGGTGGGGAAAGTCCAGAAGTACTTGTTATTATGCTACTTGGAGTTGTTGTTTCTAAAACTATTGGTGTTGTAGTTGATACAGTTGAGGTTGGAGGAGGAACTGAAGTAGTTGATACTATTACGGTAGCGTTGTAGTTTCACTGACTGTTGTTGGAGGTGGTGGAAGAGAAGTAGTAAATGTAGACACAGAAGATGTTACAGACTCTGTAACAATGGATGGGCTTGTTGATGGTGGTGGGGAAGGTCCAAAAGTACTTGATACTATGTTGCTGGGAGTTGTTGTTTCTACAACTACTGGTGTTGTAGTTGATACAGTTGAGGGTGGAGGAGGAACTGCAGTAGTTGATACTATTACAGTTGCAGTTGTGATTTCACTGACTGTTGGGTGGAGGTGATGGAAGAGAAGTAGTTGGTGCTGTAGACACAGAAGATGTTAAAGTCTCTGTAACAATGGATGGGCTTGTTGATGGTGGTGGGGAAGGTCCAGAAGTAGTTGAGATTATGTTGCTGGGAGTAGTTGTTTCTACAATTACTGGTGTTGTAGTTGATACAGTTGAGGGTGGAGGAGGAACTGAAGTAGTTGATACTATTACAGTTGCAGTTGTGGTTTCACTGACTGTTGGTGGAGGTGATGGAAGAGATGTAGTTGGTGTTGTAGACACAGATGATGTTACAGACTCTGTAACAATTGGATGGGCTTGTTGATAGTGTTGGGGAAGGTCCAGAAGTACTTGATACTATGCTACTTGGAGTTGTTGTTTCTACAATGATTGGTGTTGTAGTTGATACAGTTGAAGGAGGAGGAGGAGGAACTGAAGTAGTTGATACTAATTACAGTAGCAGTTGTGGTGTCACTTACTGTTTGGTGGAGGTGGTGGAAGAGAAGTAGTTGGTGCTGTAGACACAGAAGATGTTACGACTCTGTAACAATGGATGGGCTTGTTGATGGTGGTGGGGAAGGTCCCAGAAGTACTTGATACTATGTTGCTGGGAGTTGTTGTTTCTACAACTACTGGTGTGGTAGTTGATACAGTTGAGGGTGGAGGAGGAACTGCAGTAGTTGATACTATTACAGTTGCAGTTGTGTTTTCACTGACTGTTGGTGGAGGTGATGGAAGAGAAGTAGTTGGTGCTGTAGACACAGAAGATGTTAAAGTCTCTGTAACAATGGATGGGGCTTGTTGATGGTGGTGGGGAAGGTCCAGAAGTTAGTTGAGATTATGTTGCTGGGAGTAGTTGTTTCTACAACTACTGGTGTTGGTAGTTGATACAGTTGAGGGTGGAGGAGGAACTGAAGTAGTTGATACTATTACAGTTGCAGTTGTGGTTTCACTGACTGTTGGTGGAGGTGATGGGAAGAGAAGTAGTTGGTGCTGTAGACACAGAAGATGTTAAAGTCTCTGTAACAATGGATGGGCTTGTTAATGGTGGTGGGGAAGGTCTAGAAGTACTTGATACTATGCTACTTGGAGTTGTTGTTTCTACAACGATTGGTGTTGTAGTTGATACAGTTGAGGTTGGAGGAGGAACTGAAGTAGTTGATACTATTACGGTAGCAGTTGTGGTTTCACTGACTGTTGTTGGAGGTGGTGGAAGAGATGTAGTAGATTGCTGTAGACATGGAAGATGTCACAGACTCTGTTAACAATGGATGGGCTTGAATGGGGGTGGGGAAGGTCCAGAAGTACTTGATACTATGTAGCTGGGGAGTTGTTGTTTCTACAACTACTGGTGTTGTAGTTGATACAGTTGAGGGTGGAGGAGGAACTGCAGTAGTTGATACTATTACAGTTGCAGTTGTGATTTCACTGACTGTTGGTGGAGGTGATGAAAGAGAAGTAGTTGGTGCTGTAGACACAGAAGATGTTAAAGTCTCTGTAACAATGGATGGGCTTGTTGATGGTGGTGGGGAAGGTCCAGAAGTAGTTGAGATTATGTTGCTGGGAGTAGTTGTTTCTGAAATTACTGGTGTTGTAGTTGATACAGTTGAGGGTGGAGGAGGAACTGAAGTAGTTGATACTATTACAGTTGCAGTTGTGGTTTCACTGACTGTTGGTGGAGGTGATGGAAGAGACGTAGTTGGAGTTGTAGACACAGAAGATGTTACAGACTCTGTAATAATGGATGGGCTTGTTGATAGTGGTGGGGGAAGGTCCAGAAGTACTTGATACTATGCTACTTGGGAGTTGTTGTTTCTACAATGATTGGTGTTGTAGTTGATACAGTTGAGGGGTGGAGAGGAACTAAAGTAGTTGATACTATTCCGGTAGCAGTTGTGGTTTCACTGACTGTTGTTGGAGGTGGTGGAAGAGAAGTAGTAGATGCTGTAGACACAGAAGGTGTTACAGACTCTGTAACAATGGTGGGCTTGTTGATGGTGATGGGAAAAGGTCCAGAAGTACTTGATACTATGCTACTGGAGTTGTTGTTTCTACAACAATTGGTGTTGTAGTTGATACAGTTGAAGGTGGAGGAGGAACTGAAGTAGTTGGTACTATTACGGTAGCGAGCTGTGGTTTCACTGCCTGTTGTTGGAGGTGTTGGAAGAAGAAGTAGTTAGATGCTGTAGACACAGAAAGTTGTTACAGACTCTGTAACAATGGATGGGCTTGTTGATGGTGGTGGGGAAGGTCCAGAAGTACTTGATACTATGCTACTTGGAGTTGTTGTTTCTACAACAATTGGTGTTGTAGTTGATACAGTTGAGGGGGTGGAGGAGGAACTGCAGTAGTTGATACTATTACAGTTGCAGTTGTGGTTTCACTGACTGTTGGTGGAGGGTGATGAAGAGAAGTAGTAGATGCTGTAGACACAGAAGATGTTAAAATCTCTGTAACAATGGATGGGCTTGTTGATGGTGGTTGGGGAGGTCCAGAAGTAGTTGAGATTATGTTGCTGGGAGTAGTTGTTTCTGCAATTACTGGTGTTGTAGTTTGATACAGTTGAGGGTGGAGGAGGAACTGAAGTAGTTTGATACTATGTACAGTTGCAGTTGTGGTTTCACTGGACTGTTGGTGGAGGTGATGGAAGAGAAGTAGTTTGTGCTGTAGACACAGAAGATGAGACAAGACTCTGTAACAATGGATGGGCTTGTTGATAGTGGTGTGGAAGGTCCAGGAAGTACTTGATACTATGCTACTTGGAGTTGTTGTTTCTACAACAATTGGTGTTGTAGTTGATACAGTTGAAGGTGGAGGAGGAACTGAAGTAGTTGATACTATTACGGGTAGGCAGTTGTGGTTTCACTAACTGTTGTTGGTGGAGTGATGGAAGAGAAGTAGTTGATACTGTAGACACAGAAGATGTGACAGACTCTGTAACAATGGATGGGGCTTGTTGATGGTGATGGGGAAGGTCCAGAAGTACTTGATACTATGTTGCTGGGAGTTGTTGTTTCTACAACTACTGGTGTTGTAGTTGATACAGTTGAGGGTGGAGGAGGAACTGCAGTAGTTGATACTATTACATGTTGCAGTTGTGGTTTCACTAACTGTTGTTGGAGGGTGGTGGAAGAGAAGTAGTAGATGCTGTAGACACAGAAGATGTTACAGACTCTGTAACATGGATGGGCTTGTTGACGGTGATGGGGAAGGTCCAGAAGTACTTGAGATTGTGTTGCTGGGAGTTGTTGTTTCTACAATTACTGGTGTTGTAATTGACTCAGTTGAGGGTGGTGGAGGAACTGAAGTGGTTGGTACTATTTCAGTAGCAGTTGTGGGTGTTCACTGAACTGTTGTTGGAGGTGGTGGAAGAGAAGTAGTTGATGCTGAAGACACAGCAGTTGTTAAAGACTCTGTAACAATGGGTGGGCTTGTTGATGGTGGTGGGAAAGATCCAGAAGTACTTTGATATTATGTTGCTGGGAGTTGTTGTTTCTACAATAACTGGTGTTGTAGTTGATACAGTTGAGGTGGAGGAGGAATTGAAGTAGTTGATACTATTATAGTAGCAGTTGTGGGTTTCACTGACCTGTTGGTTGGAGTGGGTGGAAGAGAAGTAGTAGATGCTGTAGACACATAAGATGTTACAGACTCTGTAACAATGGATGCGCTTGTTGATGGGGGAAGGTCCAGAAGTTATTGATACTATGTTGCTGGGAGTTGTTGTTTCTACAACTACTGGTGTTGTAGTTGATGCAGTTGAGGGTGGAGGAGGAATTGAAGTAGTTGATACTATTACAGTTGCAGTTGTGGGTTTCACTGACTGTTGGTGGAGGTGATGGAAGAGAAGTAGTTTGATGCTGTAGACTCAGAAGGATGTTAAAGTCTCTGTAACTATGGATGGGCTTGTTGATGGTGGTGGGGGAAGTCCAGAAGTACTTGATATTATGTTGCTGGGAGATGTTGTTTCTATAATAACTGGTGTTGTAGTTGATACAGTTGAGGGTGGAGGAGGACCTAAAGTAGTTGATACTATTACAGTGGCAGTTGTTGTTTCACTGACTGTTGGAGGTGGTGGAAGAGAAGTAGTAGA